>NC_140165.1:135784157-135829157 GCF_963971535.1 Notolepis coatsorum | reverse complement strand
GAAAAAGAGGATTGCAACAAAATACATATATAAAAAAATTTACTTTCTGGGGGAATCAGTGACACTTAAAGGAACACTCCAACATTTTGGGAAATTAGCTTATTTGCCATCTACCCTGGAGTTAGACAAGAAGATACATACCTTTTTTCTTCTCTGTGCATGCAGTAGGAGTAGGAAGACGTTGGGAACTAGGCTAATGGAGGAACCTACTTCCAGTGACTGACGCTAAGCTAGGCTAACGGTGCGTGTCTTCCTACTCCTACTGCATGCACAGAGAAGAAAAAGGTATGTATCTTAATACTCCAACATTTTGGGAACCCTGGAGTTAGACAAGAAGATACATACCTTTTTCTTCTCTGTGCATGCAGTAGGAGTAGGAAGATGTTGGGAACTAGGCTAATGGAGGAACCTACTTCCAGTGACTGACGCTAAGCTAGGCTAACGGTGCGTGTCTTCCTACTCCTACTGCATGCACAGAGAAGAAAAAGGTATGTATCTTCTTGTCTAACTCCAGGGTAGATGGCAAATAAGCTAATTTCCCAAAATGTTGGAGTTTTCCTTTAAAGTAGGTATTAAAATGTATTATAAAATGTACAATGCAAAACTACAGATGGCAAGTATTACAGACAGATGTGTATGTGACTCCAAATGACGGCCACTATAGCTCTGCTGTGCTGTGCATGTTTAGGTGGTAGCAGTGGTGAAAAGTATTTTTACTCAAGTACTGTACTTAAGTACAATTCCGAGCTACTTGTACTATATATCATTATAATTTTAGGGAACCTTATATTTTTACTTTTACAAAAAGATTTTGGATAGAAAACATGGTATGAAGATTATACACTTTCACAGAGGACATAATCAGAGCAGCATAACTGGACCACATACAGCTTTAACCTCTTGAGCCCTAGCCCTATTTCCCGAAAATCCACCTAAAAATACATACCTAAGTAAATGGAAGATTACTCCACTTCTACGAGGTCCATTTCCATGTTCTTGGTATAGAGAGATTAGGCTTACTAAACTTGAGTAAATTGTGATGAACCAAAGGAGAATATCAATTTTCTTGTTTTTTCATCTTTGACGGTGAATAACACCATACTAACAATGACCAGACTTGAAAAATTGCCACTGAGCTCATTCAGCACCTTCTTGAGATCACATGTACAAAAATCTAAGCAAATGAATAAAAGGAAGATGATTAAATAGGAGATTTTCTAGAGACAGTACTGAATTCTCCCATCCGGACACATGCAATTTTAAATATGATTATAGAATATAGAATATCAGGCCTATAAATGACCTTATTATGGCCAAGTCGCACATCTACTGTATGGATCGGGCCAAATCTCCCCTTTCCAATGGCAGAGTTAAATCTGGATTTAGTATTACCAGGCGTGATTCACAAACTGTGAATGAAATCTACTGTAAGTACAGTTACTTTTTTATAATGTGAACGTTTTTTGCTAGACGTTCACAGAAAGGTAGAGAAACGAACTGCGTTCTGTTTCATGGCAATAACGTTCAGGTTTGTAGGAGATAATCCCCAAAAAATAAGCGAGCTCATCCCGGGCTGGGCTACGAAGTGTAGTTTTTTGAAATTCAAAAGCCCATCGAGAGTCCTGGGTCTCCTCTTCTCATAGGACTACAAACAAAATGTCTGCGTCTTTTCCTAGCGTACATTTTTGTCTTTTTCAGACTAGATATGTATGTATGTTGTGTCTGTCCACTATGTTTGCTACTTTTGTTATTTCCCCCCTATGTAAAGGCGACCTTGGGTCTTCTGAAAGGCGCTATATAAATGAAGTTATTATTATTATTATTAGATTTCTATAACTCTTATTTCACTAATAAATAATACTTTAAAACCATTGGTAAACCATTTTAAGTTTATTAGTGAAATCTTATAACTGAGGAACCAGCTGACTTGATTAAAGGGGCGTGTTTAAAACGGCCATTTTGTTTTGTTAAGTGTCCCCATTAACACTTTCAGTGCCAGGCCGTGTTTTCCTTTTTACCCCGTTGATGCCACGGTCCACGGCCCATGTAACGTTAATATCGCCTAATCTATGTTTTAAATTATGCTATGTGTCTAATCTGCCCATCGCTTATCAAAGAATCATTTTCCAGTCAACATTGGCAAAGCAGATTGTGTTTTTATCGCTTCATTTCCTTTTTATAGCATTTTGAAAACCACTCGGTTTCGAAGAAAAAACAACACATCCCATGATAATCGCCTTTTACTGGAATATTCCAGAACGTTATAATTTGTCGGTCTATTTATGAATCGTTTTCAAATAAACGCTAGATGGTCGATAGTATATGTGTGCGCACGCACGCTTGTGCCGTGCGCTGATAATCGCTGCTATTATTTCCTCATGGCTTTTACAGTGAAACAGCCATATCATATAGTGGAAACGCTTATATCTCCATGAAAACGAGTCTGATTAACACTGATAACATAGATTCCTTACCTGACATCAGATGGTATCCAAATGGTATATTTCAATTCCTGATCACCATTCGGAAAAATCGATAAGTATATTGATCCAACGTGTGTACAGTATAACCCATGATCGCCGCGGCTCAGATGCTCCAGAATGAACTCTGGTAACTCCGGCTGCATCAGTGGACTGGAAAATGTGGACTGAAATATTTTTTTTCCCCATCCATTTTCATTGAGTCCATTCTAAAAGGGTGAATTACCATCTGGGAGACGATAGGGGGCGCTTTTTTCACATCTGATCGCCGGCGGCCCCTGGATCTCCAACGGTAGGCTCGCGTGATGCAATATGATTTCAGATTGCTAAAAACCTAGGGTAAGCCATTTCTAATTAGTGATAGAGATTTAAAGGCTTGCTGGCTTAGCGTCGATAAACGAAGCGGGACAAAGAGGAGTTTTCCTGGAGTTTTTCCGCAGAAAGATCCACCGATCCACCTAGTGCTAAGTACACCCTAGTCCTATCTTTCACTCCACTCTGAAAAAATCTCCCTTTCCCTCCCACTCTGCTATTTCTCTACTACCGCCCTTCCTCCCTGCCCCTTTTGACATCACAATGTGTCTCATACCTATAGCTATCCACAATCTGCTCCTCCAGAACAGATTCAACCCACCCACGGCAGTTTGCTAGCAACCCGGCTAATCTCTCCTACCCTCCTACAGCCACTAATACACCTGTCACAGTACGGGGAGGCTTATGGAATTGTCAATCAGCAGTCAAGAAAGCTGACTTCATTACTGCCTACGCCCTAAATCTGCAGCTCCTGGCTCTAACTGAGACCTGGATAACCCCCAATAACTCATCAACACCTGCAGCATTATCTACAAACTATAACTTCACTCACACACCTCGACCTTCCAGACGGGGTGGAGGCACTGGCCTCATGACATCTCCTTCATGGGCTACAAACTTAACACCACTCCCAGAACTGTCACTCTCCTCTCTCGAATATCATGCAGTATCTGTCTCTAATCCTTTCAATCTCACCATTGTTACACTCTATCGCCCTCCAGGTCCGCTCGATCACTTCACAGATGAGCTGGACATGCTTCTAAGCTCCTTACCGGAAGATGGTACCCCTCTCCTTCTATTGGGCGACTTCAACCTGCCTGACTCATCTCAGTCAGTCATAGTGGTCTCCATCCTACAATCGTTTGACCTGACTCCCACTGCCATGCCTCCCACCCACAAAGCAGGCAACTCCTTGGATCTCATATTTCCCCGTAACTCCAGCATCATTAACACCACAGTAACTCCCCTACATGTATCTGACCATTCCTTCATATCCTTCTCACTAACTCTCATGCTTAACCGAAAGGTCTTCACCCCAACTCAAACCGTCTCACTCAGACACAACCTGCCCTCCCTATCCCCCTCCACCCTATCCTCTGACATACTATCCGCTCTACCTTTGAGTGACACCTTCTCTGCTCTCTCCACAGAGATGGCAACCTCCACCCTCCTCTCAGCCCTTGCAACCTCCTTTGACAAGCTCTGTCCCCTCGTTGAGAAACCTGCCCGCCGTTCCCCACCCAGTCCATGGCTGACAGATCCAGTGAGAGAACAAAGACAGGTCCTGAGAGCGGCTGAGACGAAGTATAGAAAGTCATGCCTCACTGCTGACATCGACACATATCACAAACTCTCCAAAACCATTAATAATGCCAAAGCTTATTTCTTTCACCATAGGATCGAGGCCTCTGCCAAGAATCTTCGCAAACTGCATGCTACCATGTCCTCCCTCCTCACTCCCCCCCACCCCCTCCTCCCTCATCTTTCTCTGCCGAAGACTTCGCGATCTTCTTTGAGGAAAAAGTGGAGACCATCCGCAGCTCCTTCTCCCAACCCCCACCCATTCCAAATGCTGAATCGAGAACCTCATCCTTCACTCTGTCATCTTTCTCTCCCATTACAGAAGCCGAGACCCTGACACTGGTAACGTCGAACCGTCCGACTACATTTACATTTAGTCATTTAGCTGACGCTTTTATCCAAAGCGACTTACAAGTTCTGTACGACAGGTCATCAGGAAGGATACAACTCTATCAGCTGAGTAACAATATTCATCAAAGTGTTGCGTGTTACAGTGTAGGTTACTTTATTAGGACAAGTGCATGACAGTAAGGTTAGTTAGGGTTAGAATTTTTATTTAATTTAATTTAAAAAAATTAAAATTTTATTTCAGATAATGGTTGAAGAAGTGCGTCTTTAGTCGACGGCGAAATATTGGACGGGATTCGGCTGTCCTAACTGGGGTGGGTAGTTCATTCCACCATTGTGGGGCAAGGACTGAGAATAGGCGGCTTCTCTTTGATGACCCTCCCGGAGCTTGGATAGGAGTAGGTCTGAGGTGGCCAGAAGATGCAGAGCGTAGGGGTCTTGAGGGGGTGTAGTTAGAGACCATTGACCGGAGGTAGGCGGCAGCGGTTCCCTTTGCCGCACGGTATGCTAGGTCGAGGGCCTTGAAGCGGATTCGTGCAGCAATGGGGAGCCAGTGCAGGTCCCTAAGAAGTGGGGTGACATGGGCCGACTTCGGTAGGTTGGAGATCAGGCGGATCGCTGCGTTCTGAATGAGTTGAAGAGGCTTGGTGGCAGTGGCCGGGAGGCCAGCTAGCAGTGCGTTGCAGTAGTCGAGGCGGGAGATGACTGTTGATTGGACGAGGAGTTGGGTGGCTTCTTTTGTCAGGAAGGGGCGTATCCTTCTGACGTTGCTCAGGAGGAATCGGCAGGTTCTGGTTGTCACTGCGATGTGAGCAGAGAAGTTCAACTGGTCGTCGAGGACAACACCAAGGTTCTTGGCGGTCGGGGACGCGCTCACAGCTGCATTCTCGACTGTGATGGAGAGGTCGGTCAGGGGGGGGAATTTGGCCGGCAGGTGGAGCAATTCTGTTTTGCTTAGGTTCAGTTTGAGGTGGTTGGTCGTCATCCAGGCGGAGATGTCGGACAGACAGGCCGAGATCCGCTCAGAGACGTGGATATCTGAGGGAGGGAAGGAGAGGAAGAGTTGAGTATCATCGGCATAACAATGATATGAGAAGCCATGAGACGTGATAATGTTACCCAGTGATTTAGTGTAGAGGGAGAAGAGAAGGGGTCCTAGGACCGAGCCCTAGGGGACACCCGTCTGCAGGGGGCGGGTGGCCGACAGAGTCCCTCTCCATGACACTTGGTAGGAGCGGTCATTGAGGTATGATGTCAGCCATGTCAGCGCAGATCCAGCCACTCCCATTCCTGCGAGGGCCGCAAGGAGGATCTGATGGTTGACTGTGTCGAAGGCTGCGGATAGATCTAGGAGAATCAGGACAGAGGAGAGGCCTCTGTGACCGCAATGAGGGCCGTTTCTGTGGAGTGGCCAGTCCGGAAGCCAGACTGATTAGGGTCTAGGAGGTCATTCTGTAAGAGATAAGCAGTAAGTTGGTTGGATACAGCACGTTCAAGTGTTTTAGAAAGGAAGGAGAGAAGAGAGACAGGACGATAGTTGCCTATGACGGTGGGGTTCAGGGTTGGTTTTTTTATGAGGGGCGTGACTCTGGCTTGTTTTAGGGAGGTGGGGACCACCCCCGAGTTGAGTGAGGAGTTGATGGTTGCAGTTAGGAATGGGAGGATGTCCGGTGCTATGGTCTGGAGGAGTGGGGAGGGTAGCCGGTCCAGCTGGCATGTAGTCGGACGGTTCGACGTTACCAGTGTCAGGGTCTCGGCTGTAATGGGAGAGAAAGATGACAGAGTGAAGGATGAGGTTCTCGATTCAGTGTTTGGAATGGGTGGGGGTTGGGAGAAGGAGCTGCGGATGTTCTCCACTTTTTCCTCAAAGAAGATCGCAAAGTCTTCGGCAGAAAAAGATGAGGGAGGAGGGGGTGGGGGGGGGGGGGGAGTGAGGAGGGAGGACATGGTAGCATGCAGTTTGCGAAGATTTTTGGCAGAGGCCTCGATCCTATGGTGAAAGAAAGAAGCTTTGGCATTCGTAATGGTTTTGGAGAATGTTAACAAGAGGTTGTGATATGTGTCGATGTCAGCAGTGAGGCGTGACTTTCTATACTTCCTCTCAGCCGCTCTCAGGACCTGTCTTTGTTCTCTCACTGCATCCATCAGCCATGGACTGGGTGGGGAACGGCGGGCAGGTTTCTCAACAAGGGGACAGAGCTTGTCGAAGGAGGTTGCAAGGGCTGAGAGGAGGGTGGAGGTTGCCATCTCTGTGGGGAGAGCAGAGAAGGTGTCACTCAAAGGTAGAGCGGATATTATGTCAGAGGAGAGGGTGGAGGGGGATAGGGAGGGCAGGTTGCGTCTGAGTGAGACGGTTTGAGTTGGGATGAAGACCTTCCGGTTAAGCATGAGAGTTAGTGAGAAGGATATGAAGGAATGGTCAGATACATGTAGGGGAGTTACCATGGTGTTAATGATGCTGGAGTTACGGGAAAATATGAGATCCAAGGAGTTGCCTGCTTTGTGGGTGGGAGCTACCCTCCCCACTCCTCCAGACCATAGCACCGGACATCCTCCCATTCCTAACTGCAACCATCAACTCCTCACTCAACTCGGGGGTGGTCCCCACCTCCCTAAAACAACCCAGAGTCACGCCGCTCATAAAAAAACCAACCCTGAACCCCACCGTCATAGGGAACTACCGTCCTGTCTTTCTTCTCTCCTTCCTTTCTAAAACACTTGAACGTGCTGTATCCAACCAACTTACTGCTTATCTCTTACAGAACGACCTCCTCAACCCTAATCAGTCTGGCTTCCGGACTGGCCACTCCACAGAAACGGCCCTCATTGCGGTCACAGAGGCACTTCACTTAGCAAAAGCGAAAGGCCTCTCTTCTGTCCTGATTCCCCTAGATCTATCTGCAGCCTTCGACACAGTCAACCATTAGATCCTCCTCGCGGCCCTTGCAGGAATGGGAGTGGCTGGCTCTGCGCTGACATGGCTGACATCATACCTCAATGACCGCTCCTACCAAGTGTCATGGATAGGGCCCCCTACGGACGGGTGTCACCCAGGGCTCGGTTCTAGGATCCCTTCTCTTCTCCCTCTACACTAAATGACTGGGTACCATTATCACGTCTCATGGCTTCTCCTATCATTGTTATGCCGACGATACTCAACTCTTCCTCTCCTTCCCTCCCTCAGATATCCACGTCTCTGAGCGGATCTCGGCCTGTCTGTCCGACATCTCCGCCTGGATGACGACCAACCACCTCAAACTGAACCTAAGCAAAACAGAATTGCTCCACCTGCCGGCCAAATCCTCCCCCCTGACCGACCTTTCCATCACAGTCGAGAATGCAGCTGTGACCGCGTCCCCGACCGCCAAGAACCTTGGTGTTGTCCTCGACGACCAGTTGAACTTCTCTGCTCACATCGCAGCGACAACCAGAACCTGCAGATTCCTCCTGAGCAACGTCAGAAGGATCCGCCCCTCCTGACAAAAGAAGCCACCCAACTCCTCGTTCAATCAACAGTCATCTCCCGCCTCGACTACTGCAACGCACTGCTCGCTGGCCTCCTGGCCACTGCCACCAAGCCTCTTCAACTCATTCAGAACGCAGCGGCCCGCCTGATCTCAAACCTACCGAAGTCGGCCCATGTCACCCCACTTCTCAGGGACCTGCACTGGCTCCCCATTGCTGCACGAATCCACTTCAAGGCCCTCGACCTAGCATACCGTGCGGCAAAGGGAACCGCTCCTGCCTACCTCCGGTCAATGGTCTCTAACTACACACCCTCAAGACCCTACGCTCTGCATCTGCATAAAAATAAATATCTAACCCTAACTAACCTTACTGTTCAAGTTCAAGTTCAAGTTCTTTAATAGTTGTCATACAGAAGTACAGAATACTTTCATACAAAATGCTTCTTACTGTTACGCTCCAGAGACTGTGCTAGACAAGATAGTATCAAATAACATAATATAGCTCTACTGTCATGCTCTACTGTCATGCACTTGTCCTAATAAACTAACCTACACTGTAGCACTCAACACTTTGATGAACATTGTTACTCAGCTGATAGAGTTGTGCCCAGTGATGGGCAGTAGCTTGCTACAAGTAGCGAAGCTACATAGCTTAACTACAATTCTCAGTAGCGTGCTGGTAGCTCGCTACTTTTTAACCAGGGTAGCGGTCTCTGTAGCGGAGTTATTTATAGAACGAAGTAGTGAGTAGCGACGAGGAAACGCTACAACGGCGACAACGCTACTATATCTTAGATCATAGATATATATAAACAGTCTAGACTATAAGGAGAAAAAAAACTCCACGTAGAAAACTCACTATGATTGGTTGGTTGGTTTGATATGAGTATGACGACTCACGATTGGGTATGGTTAGGCCAAAACTTTACGGGTAGGCCAATCAGAGGCAGGATAGGGCGGGACTCCAACCGCAAATCAGGAAGTGAAAATCAAAACAGACCACTGATGAACGAACCAGTCCGCGCGAAATGGCAGAGGGATTCGATGTTTCCAGGGCTTGTGATGGCATTGATGAAGATGATGTCAATAACAACAATGTCTCTCCATGGAATGAATGAATGGAAAAGATGAAGTTGTGGGATGCAGGCGCGGCGTATCTAAGGTAAGGGATAATAATGTTGTTAAACTGCCGCCGTGCACTGCAGCATTGGGCTGTGTGTTGGCACTTTCTTCGTCTGTTAACTTACCATGGTGATTGATCTGATCTGTGGTCTGGGGTCCCCACATGATTTTGGGGCCATGGAATGTTTTGTGAGTTACATATTTAAATACATTTGGTCATTTAGCTGACGCTTTCATTCAAAGCAACTTACAAATTGTGTACAACAAGTCAGCATGAGTGGTACATATCTAGCAGACAAGGATAAATAGTATTGTTTGTCTAGCAGTGTCAAGCTTGAGTGTTATACTCTGAGTAGTACATACTATACTGTAGTAGTATAGACATATTAGCATAGTTGGTGGTAGTATAGACATGGTAGCATAATAGTAAAATGCAGTAAGACAGTTATTATTAGTTAAAATTCAGATATTGAATAAGTGTTTTTGGTTGATAAAGTGGGCAGGTTTCAGCTAGGAGAGGGTATCAGGCAGCCAGAAGATGCAGAGTTTAGGGATAAATAATACATAAAGATAGAATAGAAAAGAAACTTAGCATTTTTTTTGCCTGTTTGGTGGAAACTTGATAATGAAGTAAAAAAAAAAAAAGAAAAAAAGTAGTGCCGATGTAGCTAGCTATTTTTGACATGTTCTTGTAGTGTAGCTTGTTACATTTATCTGGGGATAGCTTCCATTGTAGTTGAGCTATATTTAATCGAGAGTAACTTGTAGTGTAGCTTGCTACATTTCCCAAGTAGCTTGCCCATCACTGGTTGTGCCCTTCCTAATGACTTGTCGTACAGAACTTGTAAGTCGCTTTGGATAAAAGCATCAGCTAAATGACCAAATGTAAATGTAAATGTAAACAAACGTATTGCTGAAAATATACACTTTGACTGCTTTTTTGACAGGGTTAGGGTCCTTACTCTTGGCTACATTTGAATTTTTTTTATGTAAACAACATTAATTCATACATTCTGTAGAGATGGATTTATGGCGTGATGTCATTGTGGGTCCGGTACCAGACATACCCTATACATAACCTATAGACATAACATAACCTATAGAGCTCAATGGATCAAGGTTGAATGCTCCCAAGCACTGGAATACACAAACGTCATATAGAATGCATACTTTTACTTTAGATACTTAAGTACATTCAATAGCAAATACTATAGTTTTTTGGGGTAGAATTTGAATGGAGGACTTTTACTTTTACCAGAGCACTCATGTATCTGGGTATTTCTACTTTAACTGTTTTTAAGTAAAGGAACTGTGTACTTCTGAAGGTTTCTGGGTTTGAAATGTGGGTTTGAAGCTTGACTAACCTGTAACGGCGGCGCTGTAGCTGTCGCCCGCTTCTATCTGCCTGACCCCAGCCATGGCAGAGGGGATGGGAATAGGGGTGGAGGCGTGTGTCTTGCCCTCTCCGAGTCCAAGCTGACCCTGCAACAACAACAGCATGCAGAGTCAAAGTTATGTTCCAGTGATTTCCTTTAACCGCTAATAGATTCTTACATTGAAGTGACCGCATTGGCCTCACTGGGACCCCATCACGTAGCAAGAATGACTTGCCATTGTCTTTGTCTCTCTGTGTCTGTTGTTTGAAAGAAACTGAGAGCCTGTCCGTTGCTCATCAAACCACAACCTCCAGAAACAGAGTCGAAGAGCTCACTGTTACCTCATCTGGTTCCCTCAGGACCAATGTTGGGAAAGGCACTTCATATGAAAATGTAATCCCTTACAGATTATGGATTACCTGTTTTAAATCAGTAACAGAATCCACTGGATTACCCCAACCCAGTAATATAGTACTGTAGTTGGTTTTCATGTTCATGTAGTTTACACTTACTATCACATAGAATCATCTGATAGTGTCATTTCAGTCTCATAATTGACGCCGTAAGTAAAACGCTTCTGTGCGTTTCAAACAATGAGGGAGCCTAGTTTGATTTCACTCTGCTATGATGCTCCACACTCTGTAGGGATATAGGTCTTTCTACTGCCTGCTCCTGCGCACACTGGCATGCACTGGCATATGTTTGAAAGTGAGGACAAGTTTACATTTGCTTTACATTTGAGTGTGTGTGTGCTATGCAGTAATCTAGACACTTAATTGGATTTTCTGATGTGCATGTCAACATATGTTCATGTTGTGAATGTGTGTGTATGTGTGTGCATGCATAAGTGTGTTTATAAATGCATAAATATCAGTGTGCACGTATGTCCCTGTGCACGTATAATGCCCTTGTGAGTGTGTGTGCATATAAGTGTACATATCTGTGTGCATGTATTTCTGTGTCCACGTACGTGTGTGTGCATGTGTGTGTGTATGTGTGCGTGTGTGTATGTGTGTATGTGTGTGTATATGTGTGTGTGTGTGTGTGTGTGTGTGTGTGTGTGTGTGTGTGTGTGTGTGTGTGTGTGTGTGTGTGTGTGTGTGTGTGTGTGTGTGTGTGTGTGTGTGTGTGTGAATGAGCGCTGTCAGGTATTGCCCATGCTGTGCCAGCTGCGTGTGGAACCATCTGTGTGGGGCACAGCGGGAGGAGAGGGGAGGGGAGGGAATGACTTTAGCATTGCACCCCAGACAGACCTCCTTACATACTGACAGTGTGAGCTGAGACCAAGACAACTGGGCCTAGCCAAGCTGAACCTTGTGATCTGGGGGTGAGAGAGAGACAGACGCTTTGCTTACACCATAACCCCCTGTCAAACACACCAGGGAGCCTCTGGCGCTCACCCATACACACACACACACACACACACACACACACACACACACACACACACACACACACACACACACACACACACACACACACACACACACACACACACACACACACACACACACACACACACACACACACACACACACACACACACACACACACACACACACACACACTAGCAACACACACACACACACACACACACACACACACTAGCAACACACAAACATACACGCACACATACACACTTTTGATTTAGAGGTTACGCTAACCTCACGTTTCTTGTTTTGTACAATATGGTTTATGGTCTGTCTGCCTGGCTGCCTGCCTTTCTTTCTTTCTTTCTTTCTTTCTTTCTTTCTTTCTTTCTTTCTTTCTTTCTTTCTTTCTTTCTTTCTTTCTTTCTTTCTTTCTTTCTTTCTTTCTTTCTTTCTTTCTTTCTTTCTTTCTTTCTTTCTTTCTTTCTTTCTTTCTTTCTTTCTTTCTTTCCATCTCTTGCATCTCTCTCACCCACAGTTATCTATCACTCAACACAAACAAAACCCACCCATTGAAGAGCACAGTTCTCTCCACAGCTCACGCCAGCACACATTCCTCTCTCTCAGCGACCTCGCAGGGGCCTACTAATAATAATGATCTGCCAGCAACAATATGATTAGTGAAGCACACAATCAATTAATGTAGCAGTGGGATCGATAGGTGCCTCTCAGCATATGTGTCTTACAGTTAATTAATAAGCAGAGAGAACATTAAGCAGAGGAGCATCAGACTGTAGCACACACTGTCATCAGTCAGCCCCCCCCCCCCACACACACGCACGCACGCACGCACGCACGCACGCACACACACGCACGCACGCACGCACGCACACACCAATCTGTTGCTCCTCAGTATCAATAATGCTCATTTTTCTCCCGCACAGTGCCAGTCCACATTAGCATCAATTTGGAATGGGCCCAGAGTTCGATGAGGTCTGAGTGTTGGAACAAGTCCCAGGGCTTCTGCCACTAGCTGCCACCACCACCACCACCACCACCACCACCACCACCACCACCACCACTTAATCCACCACCAGAAACCCACTATCACTATCTATAGTACACCACCACCACCACCACCACCATCACCATCACCATCACCATCACCATCACCATCACCACCACCACCACCATCACCATCACCATCACCATCACCATCACCATCACCATCACCATCACCATCACCATCACCATCATCACCATCACCATCACCATCACCACCCCACTATCGATGATGAGCTATCCTGCTCATTATAAACAGGATTACAATCGACAGGCCAAATGACCACATTGATCTGGCGGGGGATACCATGAAAATACACAAACACATGGACACACATTCTGTGAAGCTCTGGTTACACATACTCACACACACTATTTGGCAGCTTTAAGGTTGATCTGCATCATACACGCCAGTGAAACAGATACACATCTCATTGTTTTTCTTTCTTATGAATTTCCTCTCCTATGATGTGTGTATGTGTGTGCTAGTGTTTTTTTTTTTATACTTTCTTTATTAGAAAAAGTATTCAAAATTGTACATTCAAGGTTCAAGTGGTACATCTTCCATTTCCCCCCTTTTTCCATTCCCCATTGCTATCCCCTAGCTAGCCCCACCCCATCCCACCCAAGGAGAGCGACAACGAACATACATATAATCCACATAAATAAAAATAATTTAACATAAATACTAATACTAATTAAATGATAACTGAAATAAATAGACAGAGTAGAAATTAAAAAAATTTAAATAAATAATAAATAAAAGGAAACAGAGGGGGGAGGGGGGAGGGGGGGATTCTCAGTCATCACAGCCAGGCAGGGGTGTCAGAAATTCTATATGGTTTAGAAGGGGTCTGCAAGTCTTCTCTGAGGTATTCAGGGAGAATCTGAGCTTTTCAAGATTAATAGACAATAGTAATTCCTTAACCCACCTATTGTGAGATGGAGGCTGAGTATGTTTCCACTTAAAGAGAATGAGTCGCTTGGCCAGTAAGGTGGAGAAGGCAAGAACAGGATGTGCTATTTTAGAGGTAAGAGACTGCAGAGGAACACCGAACAAGGCCACGAGAGGATCAGGGGTGATAGTAGTATTGTAGGCTGTGCCAATGGTTTAGAAGATTTCGGACCAAAATGTGGCATGGCTGGGGCAGGACCAGAACATGTGGGTATGGTCGGCAGGAGATTGCTTGCATCTGTTACATGAGTCAGTAACGTTAGGATAAATTCGAGACAGCCTCGAGTTCGTCTAGTGGACTTTGAGGCTGTGTCTCGCACATATGGAAGACGAATGGACAGAATCCAGAACCCAACCCCAGTACTCATCAGGTAAATCTATTCCCAGCTCTCGCTCCCAAGAGTCCTTAGGGCCAGTTACTGGGGTATCCGTAGCGGAGTTGACCAGATAGTAGATGTTAGAAATGAGCTGTTTTTTTTCTGATTGAGGACCATTAGTGAGTCTATAAGAGTTTCTGGAGGACGACTAGGGAATTTGGGGTTCTGGTTCTGTGTGAAGTGCCTAATTTGAAAAAAACTAAACAGGTGGGATTTGGGAAGGTCAAATTTCTTTGAGAGGTCTGAGAAAGACATGAAGGTCCCTTGGTCGTAGAGATCTTTAAATGTGGTTATCCCTTTGTCAAACCAGAATTGAAAGGCTGAATCTGTAGAAGGCAGGAATAGATGATTGATAAAAATAGGGGAGAGGTCCGAGGCCCTATGGAGGCCGAGGCTTTTCCTAAATTGAATCCAAATTTTAATGGAGACAACCACCAATGGGTTTGAAGAAAATCTAGTAACCGAGAGAGGGAGTTGAGAGCACACCAGAGAGCGAACAGAGTATTTAGAGGAGGATAGTTCGATATCGACCCACACCGGGCATAAGTTGTATGTCATGCCCCTAACCCAATATAGACTTTTATGAATATTACAAGACCAGAAATAGTGCTGGAAGTTAGGCAATGCCAGTCCACAAGCTCTTTGGGGAACTGTAATATTGATCTCCTGATACGTGGATTCTTATTGCCCCAAAGAAAGGAGCTTATTAGTTGATCAAATGTCTTAAAAACTACTTCTTAATGAGGACTGGGATATGGGTGAAAAGATATAAAAACTTTGGTAGCACTACCTTTTTAACTAAATGAACTCTGCCCACCAGTGACAGTGGAAGACCTGCCCATCTGTTAAAGTCAAGTTTGCACTTTTCAAGGAGAGGTGAGATGTTTTTCAAAAACATTGTTTGGATTGAATTGGTGATATTAACTCCTAGATATCTAAATGCATCTGTTGTATACTTAAAGGAAAACTCCAACATTTTGGGAAATTAGCTTATTTGCCATCTACCCTGGAGTTAGACAAGAAGATACATACCTTTTTTCTTCTCTGTGCATGCAGTAGGAGTAGGAAGACGCGCACCATTAGCCTAGCTTAGTGTCAGTCACTGGAAGTAGGTTCCTCCATTAGCCTAGTTCCCAACGTCTTCCTACTCCTACTGCATGCACAGAGAAGAAAAAGGTATGCATCTTCTTGTCTAACTCCAGGGTTCCCAAAATGTTGGAGTGTTAAGATACATACCTTCTTCTTCTCTGTGTATGCAGTAGGAGTAGGAAGACGTGCACCGTCTGGAAGTAGGTTCCTCCATTAGCCTAGTTCCCAATGTCTTCCTACTCCTACTGCATGCACAGAGAAGAAAAAGGTATGTATCTTGTAGCGGTGTCCACTTATAGTGCCTATAACCTTTACCGTTGGGCGCCAGACAGGTATAACCCCTGCCAATGAAGATAAAAATACCTTTTTGATTTGGTTAATTAGGCCTATAGCTCCGGCATAAGACTGTACCACATAAGACAAATAATAATAATAATTTTCATTAGACAAATAATATAATAATTTTCATTAGACAAATAATATAATAATTTGATTTATAGGTCTGGACTAATGGCCAAGATAATTACTAGGTGAGTTTGATAACAAAGAAACACTCAGGAGTCATGCCCAATTCAGTCAAAATGTCCATGTATTGGATATTAGTCAAAATCATAAGAAAAACTCTTAGAACACAAAACAATTCATTTACAGACCAGTTCGTTCACGCAGTTCAGTGCATTGGGTGAACAGGTATAGGCATTTGCCAATAGTTCCAAATGTCAAAGAGTTCGTGATGACCGCCACGCAACTGTGTGAATGAACGAAAAAATAGAAAGTCTCTAACGAGAATATGTGTGTGCGTGTGTGTGTGTGTGTGCGTGTGTGTGTGTGTGGGTGTGTGATGCGAGTGTAGGGGAAAAAGAGGGGCGTTGGACTTGGGCTGGAGGGGTAGAGAGAGAGATGTTTGGCTGGGGCTGGAGGGTAGAGAGAGATGTTTGGCTTGGGCTGAAGGGGTAGAGAGAGAGAGATAGAGGCGCGTTTGGCCTCGGCTATGTGTCGCCGTCGTTAGGAAGCTTGGAGAGGGGAATGTTTGAGTCGGAGACGCTTGCGTCACAGCCTCGGAACAGGAGCGCAACCAACAGTGCAGCGTGTACTTTACCGCACCGAAGTCCGCGTTGGGTGAAGATGACCAGGTCGTGGACGTCCGGAGTCTCCGGACTATCCCCGTTTCTCATCCATCCCGTGTTAGGTAATGTTTACTGGCCGTTTTCAACTTCTCTAACTCCGGTTCACGTTCTCCTGCTCCTCACATCGGCTGCACGTCTTCTTTCAGGTAAACAACATTCAAACTCGCCGCTCTCACTTCCACGTCATGACTTCGCACGTCTCCTGTCTCACGTCTCACCAGGCCAACCCCCCACCGTCTGACGTCTCACCTCTTATCCGCTATCAGATCCCAGATGAGCGCATCCGTAATTGACAGACATAAAGAGACAGGCGCACTTTTACCTGGCAGGTTAAAGCCGCTCTGTCACAATCTTCTTGTCTAACTCCAGGGTAGATGGCAAATAAGCGAATTTCCCAAAATGTTGGAGTGTTCCGTTAAAGGGGGAAAAAGTCTGGGATATATTTTTGGCTGAAGTGTTGATTGGAAAAAGTTCACTTTTATGGACGTTCAACTTATAGCCTGAGTAAGACCTGAACTTGTCCAGTATATTGAGGACTATAGGGAGAGAGGCAGCTGGGTTGGACATGTACAGAAGGAGGTTGTCGGCATATAAAGACAATTTATGAACTTTTCCGGCCCGGGTGATGCCCTCAAACCCCTCCTCCTGTCGTAGCCAGATGACCAATGGTTCGATGGCTAGGGTGAACAGAAGGGGAGAAAGCACTCACTGTAGCACTCAACACTTTGATGAACATTGTTACTCAGCTGATATAGTTGTGCACTTCCTGATGGCGTGTAGTCTTTTACCAACACACTTGCAGTTCCACGTTCGGGTTCTGCGATCTGATTGGCCACTGACGTTTCTCTCTGCGCCAATCGTGCCGCCGGGGAGCCTCCCAGGCAAAACGTAATAATGTAACAGCGACACGAGGAGAGATTTATATTTAATACCAATAGACAGAGCTTAAATCCCTCTCGAGTGGATCAAATCCTCCGGCGCCTTCTGCCAACACATCCGCTGGAGATGCAGGAGGAGGAACATATAGCCAAGAGTGTCTGAGTTATATGGGTCAGGATTAGATCAAATGCATCTTTTACCGGAAAGTACGAGGTCACGGTGGATGTTTGAATGTTTGCGCTACACTCGCTACACATGTATGACTATCTTGGAAGGACACAGGTGGATGAAACGGCGCTCCTCCAGACAAAACAACAGCGGTTCATTTGAAAATATGGCTTATAGCTCTAGCTTTTGATGCTGAGCTCATATGGGAAAGGTGCTCTGCATACCGAACGACACCTCAGATAACTGAAATCAGAATCCCTTCTAGCAGAACCATGCCCACTCCTCCCTTATAGTGTAATTATATTGAAGATCCACTAATGAATCCACTAATGAATGACGTGAAGTAACCACATTTAGATTATTACAATTCTATTAGATTAGTTTAGATTATACTTTTTTATTTTTTGGGGACATATTCCCTGGCAGAGCACAGCGCCAGGCTGGACACTTGCAGTGCAGACTGTGACCACAGTATGACGGTTCTGAACCCGAACGCGGAACTGCAAGTGTGTTGGTAAAAGACTACATGCTTCCTGATGACTTGTTGTACAGAACTTGTAAGTCGCTTTGGATAAAAGCGTCAGCTAAATGACTAAATGTATGTTCCCCTGCCCATATTGGCGCAAGCTGATGCAAATTGAAACCAGTCCGTAGCACTCTGGTTAGTTACACAGGGGACTATAATTCGCCGGCACGGAAGGATACATAACCTCTCAAGTTCAACATGGGTTCTTCTGAACCGGTCACAGCTGATGTCGAAATGATTGACAACCATTGTAGCCAAGGAACGCATTTTGACTGCTTCAAGAAGCAACCCTTGACAACTCCAGCGCTGATTGCAATTTGGAAGTGCAACGACGACAGACTGAGAAGCCGGGTGCACTGCAGAACAACTTCAAGAAGACAAACTTACAGGTGGCTGAGTGGCGCAGTGGGCAAGGCGCTCACCACTAACGCAGGATATGCTGGTATCGAGCCCAGCTCTCTGCGTTGCTACCGGCTTGGCCGGCCGTCATACTAACACAATTGGCAGTGTTAGAGGGAGGGAAAGCCGGTGGGTGGGGATTGGACATTGTGGACAGCGACTCCTACAGGTCGGTTGGGTGACGCCGGTGCGGCGGAAACAGAAAGTATCGGGGGCAGCGTGAGCCTCCCACGCGTTACTCCTCGCCACTGAGAGTTCGAGCTGCTGCGGTGAAAAGATGCGACAGGCTGCCTCCTCGTGTACCAGAGGGGACACGTGATGCAAGGCTTCTATCCTCACTACAGCCGACCAGTGGGAGGCATAGTCTAGCAACATTCAAGACAGGGGAGGGAAGAATTTGAAATACGAAATTGGGATGGGAGAAAAAGTGGATAAAAAAAAAGAAGACAAACTTACCTCACTACTTTCATGTTCAACCCAGATTTGGCTCAAACAAGGGACTAAACACGTTTCACAATTATGCCACATCAATGTGGAACGCCCTACCCACAGCCGTACAAAAAATGTAATACCACCTTCAAAACCGCTCTCCAAAGACAAAGAGCACCTACGGGAGGGTGCAATTCGAAACTGGCCAGCGTAAATGTCCAAACCCCCCCTGCGACCCACCCACCCCCTCTTATATAATAAATAGTTTCCTCCCCTCATATATATATATTTTCTGTTAGGATCTCTGTTTAACAGTACTGTATATTTGCATTGTATGTCACAAATGTAACAGTACTGTATATCTGTATGTCATGTATGTCATAAATGTCATGATATATATCTGTATATCGTCGTGTAATAATCGTGTAATAATGCGAATTTAAACCAGTCCGCGTAGCACTCTGGTTAGTTACACAGGTGTTATAAGATTATGGTCTGTTCCTTTAAGAGGGAGGCACCCACGCATACAGGTCAGCTACGCAAGGAGCGAATAATGTGATGAGACAGTGTGTACACAGGAAGAACAACAGAAGCAGGTAGCTTGTTGTGAGATATGTAACGTTAGTCAACAGCATGATATGAAGAATATAATGGAAATAAATGCACAGTCCTGAAGATAACGGTTTCCAGTGGTTTATTGTCACCACCACACATCAAGAGGGAATTACCCCGGAGTCCGGACAGTACGTTAATAATTACGTGACTGTACATGACCACTTCGGCCTTAGAGTGAAGATAACACTCTCCTGTACTCTTACTAAGGTTCGAGTTAACACAGAAAAAGGTAACATTGGGGGCTCGAGTCCGGGATATGAAAAATCCTGATTTCATCAATGAGTTGTAAACTATGGACACGTATAGTTAGCTCATGCTAATAGACGCACGAGGCAATTTCGTCAGTCAATGAACTGAGTTGAGAAGATGACGGCCCATGGAAGTAACGTTGACGGGGAAATGACCAACTATGAAGAGCAAGTGATCAACTACTCTAACCCATTCATGTTAACCCCCACAACTACAACCATGTACTCTCAGTCTGATGTCGCTAACCTGAGACGTGAAATGAAGTACCAACATGGACAAAGCCTCAACCCGTTCATAACAGAGGATCAGCTGCCCCCTACTGGTGCAATGTCAAACCCATTTACTGCACGTAATAAGCCATTGATAATGGCCAGTGACAATTACCCACATGCTCATCTGTCGTTGTCAAGCACAAACCCCTTTGCTCATATGAATGATCAAAGTATGAGAGACAGTGGCATTGAAATGCAGCAAAGTCATTATGGAACTGAGCCTCCCCATATGAATATGTTGTATGGACAAATGCATTCAATGACCATAGGAGATGCAGCTACCCATAACATTAACCCCTGCATTGCTGCTAAACCAGCAGCCTTTATGGAGAGCACACCTATGAACAATGTGACAGTCTATTCCCCACATATTGAACCTGCAACCCTGCTTTCCACCCCTGTGACACCGGGTGTGTGTTCCCGTCAGGTGCAGCCAGAGGGCGCTGTACACCACAGGCAGAGTACACCGGTCCATGGAGGTAATGAAGCTGTGACTTATGGCTATGATCAGTCCCATCGCAGGCGAGCAGGCTTCCATCCAAGTGGCCGGCTGCCCCGGCGTGTGCAGTACAACCCGTCTTCAGACAGCGAGGACGACAGTGTTCAGCGAGAGAGGATTCCTACACTACAACCGGGTCAGTATGATGGCACCACACCATGGAAGGACTTCTTGTAGCGCTTTGAGAGCTGTGCTGAGGCTAATCGCTGGTCAGAGAACACTATGGCTGTCCAGTTGAGGTTCTGTCTCATAGGTGCAGCAGGAGCAGTGGTCCACCGCAACCCAAGGTCAGCACGCTGGGACTACAGAGACATTGTTGAGGAGGTGGAGGTTGCTTATGGCCCATCATCAGAGTATGCAGTGGCTGTTGCCATCGAGTTAAGGCAACGAATCCGCCTGCCAGGTGAGGCACTACACATCTTGAGGGACGACATATATGAGAAAGTGTCTATTGCATACGCTGACCGTTCTGAAAAGGAGCAGGATGCAATCAGTGTTGAGGTGTTCACTAATGCTATGGGGGATGCCAACATTATTCAGAAGCTCCTAGAAGACCGACCTCGCACATTAGCCCAAGCTTACGACATTGCTCGTCGTTATGAAACTACCAGGAGAGCAGCTACCAGCGTTGCACAGCTCATGCAGACTGGAGCACGGAATGTAGCTGAGCGGAGAACCAGAATGGCTATGGTGCGCGATTATGCCCACTCTGATGAAGCTGAGGGAAATAATGGTGCAGCACCAGCACCCACAAAGCAGAACCAGAACCACCCCGCGCAATACAAACAAAGGAGACAAAAAGATACAAATTGGGATAGCATCCGCTGTCACAACTGCTCGGGTATTGGACACATGTGGCGTAATTGCCACTCTCTAACAAACCCAACTAAGCTGCAGGCGGACACAGTTTTGAATGTCTCCAAAAACCAAAATGCACGCAGAGGGTCCAGTGGTAAAGGTGAGAGCCCAGAAATGTGTATCCACCTGCTGATGTATGACATGGAGATTTGTGCCATCTTAGACTCTGGGGCAGGGAGAAATGTGCTGCCTTTGCGATACTATAATTCTATCCACCCGGAGGTCAGACCACCTATCCAGCCATCAACTGTACAGTCCCTGCATGGCATTGGTCCTGGGAATGTCCCTGCTTTGGGTGAAGTTCACTTACCTGTTCAGATTGGCAGCCAGACTGTGGGTGTAGATTTCATACTTGCCGACCTGCCAGGCAGTGCTGAGGCCATCCTGGGCCATCCATTCTTAGAGCAGTCAAGAGCACATCTGGACTTTGGCAACCGAAAGATTGTGTTGTTCGGTGAACAAATACAATACTTCCATCCGGACAACAGGCCGAGAGCACATGCAGTAAGAGTAGCTCGCACCACAGTTCTAGCACCAGGACGTGAGTACATTATACCGGGAAATGCTCATTTCCGGACCCCTGTGAAAGGAGAGGTGATGCTATGCCCTACAAAAGGCTTTGTTGAAAAGCACCGATTGCTGGTGGCCCGGGTCTTAGTAGGAGCCCAGCCCAGTAAGAGTATACCAATCAGAGTATTTAACCCAGGAACCACTGATGTTACCATCAAGAAAGGAGCTGTAGCAGGGTTTCTCCAGTCTGTTGAGATAATGGAGCCCCCTACCATCATCACTGAATCCCAACAGTCCGACCGTGCCTTCCCCACCGTGCCAGAACATCTCACCACTCTGTACGCCCAGAGTTCCATTGAGCTAACTACCGGGGAAAAGTGCAGTCTAGCGAAGCTCCTGCAAGACTACGGCGACATCTTCTCTACAGGACCCACTGACCTAGGCCGTACTAACCTAGTGCAACATGACATTCAAACCCTGCCAGGTGTCCCAGTGAAACAACACCCCCGCCGCATGGCCCAGGAAAAACAACTGAATGCTGACCAGCAGATACAGCAGAGCCTCGAGACTGGACTCGCCCGTAACAGCCACAGCAGTTGGGCCGCGCCCATTGTCATGGTACGCAAAAAGGACGATACTTATCGTCTCTGTGTGGACTACAGGGCTTTGAATGACTGTACCATTAAAGATGCGTACCCATTACCTCGTATTCAAGATACTCTGGACACCTTATCCAGCGCCAAATGGTTCAGCACTCTGGACCTTGCATCTGGCTATTGGCAGGTGGAACTAACCCCCAGAGCACGCAAGGCCTCAGCATTCTGCAGCAGGAAGGGGCTCTTTGAGTGGAATGTCATGCCGTTTGGGCTATGTAACGCCCCAGCAACGTTTCAACGTCTAATGGACCGCGTCCTTGCTGGCATGCAATGGGAGACCTGCTTAGTATACTTAGATGACATCATTACACTGGGAAAAGATGTACCAGAAATGCTGCAGCGGCTATCCCAGGTGTTTGACCGACTGCGCCAAGCCAAGTTGAAATTGAAACCAGCAAAGTGTTGCCTGTTCCAACGGCAAGTAGCCTACCTCGGGCACATCGTCTCCGAGCAGGGGGTCGCTACCGACTCACAGAAAGTCCAGAAAGTCAGAGAGTGGCCTACACCATCCGACGTCAGTGAGGTCCGCCAGTTTGTAGGCCTCGCGTCATACTACAGACGTTTTGTAAAAGACTTTGCTGCTGTCGCTCAACCTCTACATGCCCTGACCAAAAAGTATGCCCGTTTCCACTGGACACAGGAATGCCAGGAGGCATTTGATAAACTAAAGCAACTACTTACCACTGCACCTGTCCTTGGCTACCCCCTTGATATCGGGGACCTCATTCTAGACACAGATGCTTGTGACACTGGAATCGGAGCTGTCCTTTCTCAGATGCAGGACGGTGAGGAGCGTGTGCTGGCATATGGCAGTAGAAGACTCTCCCAGACTGAACAAAACTACTGTACCACACGGAGGGAGTTGCTAGCCGTGGTGGAATTCACATCACACTTCCGCCAGTACCTGCTGGGAAGATCTTTCACCGTCCGCACGGATCATAGTAGCCTCCGCTGGCTAATACGGATGAAGGAGCCTGAGGGACAGTTAGCCAGATGGCTTGAGAAGCTTGGTGAATACAACTTCAAGGTGATCCATCGCCCAGGACGGCAGCACTGCAATGCCGATGTTCTGTCTAGAAGGCCTTGTCGTCAGTTCTGCCCTTGCAAAGTGCCAGACCCGTTGTTGAACATGGAAAAGTCAAGACATCAGGCTGTGCAGTGTGACCTGGGCGGTAGTGTGACAGCAGGAACTACTGAAGCTCATCCCATAGAGTTGAGCTTAGTGGGGGTAGTGGACTCCCCATCCCCTGGAATGGGAAGCACAGGTGTGGAGGACTTAAGGTCTGATGGAAATTCACAAACTGAAGAAAGGATTCTTCTCACAGAGACTACAGAGGCGCAATTATTCCACGGTTGGACCGTTGAGCAGCTGAGGGAGGCTCAGATAGCTGACCCTGATATCACTCCCATCAGGAAAGCGCTGGAACAGGGAACAGAACGTCCCTCATGGGCGGAGATCTCACCTCATAGCCCGGCCACCAAAACATATTGGAGTCAGTGGAAAAGACTGTATTTCAAAGAAGGTATTCTGGTGCGACGCTTCTATTGTGCAGAGGAAACCATATTCTACCCTCAGATAATACTACCTCGTATGTACCAGTCAGATGTCCTGAGACAAATGCATGATGGTCCTGTGGGGGGTCACTTTGGAGTGGATCGGACTCTCACCCGTCTGCAGACAAGATACTACTGGTATCGTATGAGAGAAGATGTCACGCTGTGGTGCCGCACATGCGCTAGCTGTGCTGCCAGAGCCAGGCCCTCTAAGACACCCCAGGCCCCCATGGGCACTGTCCGCGTTGGAGCACCTATGGAGCGAGTGGCTCTGGATATAATGGGCCCCCTCAACGAGACTGATCGTCATAGTCGCTATGTGTTAGTAGTTCAAGACTACTTCAGCAAATGGGTGGAAGCCTATCCCCTACCAGATGAGCAGGCTGTAACTGTCGCTGAAGTATTCACCTCTGAATGGGTATGTCGTTTTGGAGCACCTCAGACTTTGCACAGTGACAAGGGCACCAATTTTGAATCACAAGTGTTTCAGAAAATGTGTGAACTACTTGGAATAGAGAAGACGCGCACCACTTCTTTCAGGCCACAGTCTGATGGGCAGGTTGAACGTTTCAATGCCACTCTGCAAAATATCTTAGCCACAACAGCTGAACGCTGCCACTGGGATTGGGATATCATGATTCCCTATGCTGTAATGGCCTATAGGGCAACAAAGCACAGCTCCACTGGGTTTACCCCCAACATGATGTTGTTTGGGCGGGAAGTGACTGAGCCAATTGACCTGGTGGCTGGTCTGCCACCCGGCCATGAAAGTGCCCAGACTCCTCCACAGTATGTCACTCAGCTCCGTGAAAGGCTGGAGCTTGCTCACCAGATCGCCAGAGATGCCCTAGGTCAGTCTGTGGAACGGGCCAAAAAGCAATATGACAAGAACGTTTGCCGCACTCTGTACCACACAGGTGATGCTGTCTGGCACCTAGTAAAAGGCACCAAGAGAGTAAGAGATAAGGTGAGGAAATTCTTGCCATCATACGAGGGGCCATACTTTGTCCTAGGCCAACTGGACGACTTGGTGTACCGCATCAAAAAGGGGCCTAAGGCAAAAGTCAAAGTAGTGCACCATGACAAACTCAAACCATACCACTCCCGTACCCTGTTGGATAATGTCTGGGTCATCGAACAAGCACAAGTCTGGAACCCTGCTGAGGTTCTACCACCCATTCCAGATACCAGCCTCATCGACTCTGATCTGTTCCTGGCTAATCTGTTTCCGGATACGGCGGCGGGGAGTGATAGTGGACAGGAAGCAGAGTCATCTACAGACATTCCCTTGAGCCCTGTTGCTTTCCCCTCTTCGCCACACACAGCCCAAGTCTCCTCGAGTACAGAGGAGGTTCATGCTAGTGGGGGTAGTGCAGTGCAACGTACTCAAAAAGCAACGGTTATGGACTCCACTCAGTGCCAAACATCCAGGGGCAGGTCTAGCAGGACCAGGAGACCTCCAGATAAATATGGAGAGTGGGTGACTTACTAAAAAAAAAAATTGTTATATTACTCCTGTTTAAAGAAAAAAATAGTTGAAAGGAGTTTGTTGTTTGAAAGACTTTGTATTGTTTTGGTTAAAGAAAAACACTTGAGGCACTGTGGCATCATGAGTAAGTTTACTTTGGTGGTGATCTTGTTTACGGTGAGAAAAGTGAGACCATACAATTATTTTGGGGTGAACAGGTGAAGCAGGTGTTTTACTCAGTTAGAAGCTAGAGAGGATACTGGGAGGTTGCCTTTAATATTGAGTTAGAGCTGTGGTTATATTGGGGCTGTATTCGTTGCGTTGTAGGTGTGTTTCATGCTTCTTTTTCAGAGTGTGTTGGAACCTCAGAAGCACTGAAAGGAGGTGGACTGTTTAAATTCCTAACACTGCACTACCTTCCACAATTTCACCCTGTTCTCAAGGGAAACAACTATCTTAAGGATTATAATGGACTGTTTCCTATGGACTGTTTCTTATGGACTGTTACTCCGTCAAGGGGAGATGTTCTTGGGCATTGTGACCCTAAAGGACTCCAGAGACTCAAGGGGTGTTCAAAAAGAAAAAAAGTCTATGTAATCTGTTTAGGATATTTTGTGTGTAGTCATAGGGGTGCTGGAATGTTATTATATTTAATTGTTAATTGCCATCCAGAGTGGGGGTAGTGTTATAAGATTATGGTCTGTTCCTTTAAGAGGGAGGCACCCACGCATACAGGTCAGCTACGCAAGGAGCGAATAATGTGATGAGACAGTGTGTACACAGGAAGAACAACAGAAGCAGGTAGCTTGTTGTGAGATATGTAACGTTAGTCAACAGCATGATATGAAGAATATAATGGAAATAAATGCACAGTCCTGAAGATAAGGGTTTCCAGTGGTTTATTGTCACCACCACACATCAAGAGGGAATTACCCCGGAGTCCGGACAGTACGTTAATAATTACGTGACTGTACATGACCACTTCGGCCCTAGAGTGAAGATAACACTCTCCTGTACTCTTACTAAGGTTCGAGTTAACACAGAAAAAGGTAACACAGGGGACTAACGGAAGGATACATAACCTCTCAAGTTCAACGTGGGTTCTTCTGAACCGACCAGTCACAGCTGATGGCAAAATGATTGACAACCATTGTCGCCAAGGAGCTCATTTTAATTGCTTCAGAAGCAACCCTTGACAACTCGAGTGCTGATTGCAAGTGCAAGGACAGACAGAGAAGGGTGTGCACTCAGACTGCAGAAGAGCAACTTCATCAAGAAGACAAATTTAGTTAATTTACCTCACTGGAGTCACTGCTTTTAAGTTGTATGGTAAGTTGAACAATGCTCTGACACACTTGAAACCTGATATTGAAATGTTTGTGCAATTGGTATTTTACATTTTTAATACGTGTCCCTCATGGCTTTCGCACTTTTTGACTTTGCTAGCTAACGTTAGCAGGGATTTTGACAAACAAATTCTGATGTGTATAGCGACAATGCTCTGACACACTTGAAACCTTGATATTGAAATGTTTGCAATTGGTATTTTTTATTCGTGTCCAAAATAAATATGTGTGACACGATAGCATCAGTTAGATTAGCTAACTAGCATATGTCCGTGCCCTCATGGCTTATGTACACTTTGCTAGCTAACGTTAGTTAGCAGGGATTGGGAAAATTCATGTCTGTAATAATATTCAAAATATGGTTTTAGCTTCAACATTTATGTTTTGACAAACAAGTTCTGACGTTGTGTATACAATGCTCTGACACACTTGAATCCTGATTTTGAAATGTTTGCAATTGGTATTTAAATTTTTTTATTCTGAAAAGTCTGATCTGCTAATGAGTGGTCATTTATGTTAATACTTGGAGAAGTAAATAGTTGTCTGACAGCAGTGGAGGCAATACAATTATGTATGAACCAATGTATGTACCTTGCATTCATGAAAATACTTGAATCCCTTTCATGTCATGGGGCAACTTGATAATTGAGTGAGAAAACACTTGTTTAAAATAAAAGTATTTGCATAATTCATAATTCATATTAATATGAATGAATGAATAATTTCATGCCATGGCCCATGGGGCAACTTGATAGAGTGATACAACTAATTGAGTGTATTATTAATTTAATTTATTGAGTGATAAAACACTTTAAAATACTTGTACAGCACTACAATGGCTAACATGTTTTAGGTTGGTTAATAGTAGACAGCCCTTGGGTGAACAATTATTGTTGTAATTAGGAATGTCTTTTGTAATGTCTGGCAATATAATAAAATGTTTATATTCCGTTTTTATTTTATTTATTCTATTTTTATCTCTATTGTCTTGTCATTATTGTAATAAGTTACTGTCCTGTGATGTCTTATGTATTATTATTATTATTGTGTTGTGTCTTCCATGTGAACCCCAATAGCTGAAAAGAGTTGTCTCATCTGCTATTGGTAAAATAATGTAACCTAATATACTTACCTTTATACCTTACCTGTTAAACTTAGGCTACCTGTCTAGATAAACCCAACTTCCTTTATACTTACCGGTCATACTTAGCTAAAAAAAAAAAAAAAAAAATATTGCATGTAAAAACATTATCTTTTACTTCCGTTTTTTTTGGTGCCCCTCCATACTAGCCCTTGCCCCCCCTGTGCCCCCTTGTTTAGAAATTCCTAGAATCGCCACTGTCTATAACGTCCAACATCCGGGTAATCCCGGTATGAGAAAAAACCCCGAAATGGCAGTTGAACTGCAACGTAGTGCGTCCGTCTCTTGAGAGAGCAGGGTTAAAAAATGCCCGTTAAACTGTAACGTAATGCGTCAGTCTCTTATCGCGAGAGGTTCACAGAAACATGTGCGTCACTCCCGGTCAGCTGGGAGTAGCCTCTCTACAACAAATTGTCCGTCGAGTATTCAGGCAGAGAGAGCAGAGTTCAAAGTACACCATGTTCTTGGTGAAAGTCAATACAAACGCCACTCAAGGGGCTTGGGGAAAAGTAAATTATAAACCATGCACTTACCCAACAATGATGTGCCATACAAATGTCCACAAAGTAATGAGCAAATAATGTCCGTTGTTAGAGAATTGAGCAGGAACAGTAAGCAATGGTGGCCGGAGCATCATGTGCGCCACATTATCCATTGTCAATCAGTCGCTCTTTGTAGAATTGGTGTGCATTCTCCGGCGTCTGAAAAGTGAGTCTCATTTCCATGTGTAACTTGCAAGTGAGTGGGGAATAATAATCTAAATTGAACAGCCTTCTTGTAAAGAGCTTGTTTGATGTCGTTGATAGCAGCCCGCTTCTTAGCAGTACCTGGACTCAAGTCCGGGTAGAATCATAGCGTTTCCCCGCAGTAGCTTAGCACATATTGTCTGGACCACCGAAGCACCCTTTCCTTCTCTTGAAAACGATGAAAACAAATCACAACAGGCCTGGGTATACCTCCTGGTCCAGATTTGGTGGCTGGGGAACGGTGCGCTCTCTCAAGCTCCGGTGGTTTGGTGAAAACGTTGGGGCCGAACAGGTCCATTAGCAGGCCAGATATAAACTCTATCGGGTTTCGTCCTGTTTCGCTGCCCTCTGGAATGTTTATTATACAGAGGTTGACTCTGCGAGATCTGTTTTCAAGGTTGTCAAGGCTGTCTTGAAGTAGTCCGTTCTGGGTCTGAAGTGATTTGACCATTGCGTCGGTGGTTATCAGTGATTCACAATTTTCTTGGCTAGGGTTTCCATTATAGCTAGGCGCCCCTGGAAGCTATTCATCGTCTCGCGGAGTGCGTCTACCAAAGACTGGAGCGGCTTAACTGACTACTGAATTAGAGCCGAAATGTCCTCTCTGAGTGAGGCTTGTTGTTTATCCAGTTCTGTGACCAGTTGGTTCATGGATAAGGTCTCAGGAACTTCTTTGTGCGCATCACTAGCTTCCACGTGTGCTGCCGCCATCCTGGAAACTCTGCTAGCCAGCGTTGAGGCACGTGCGTTTTATGTTTACTGCTCATTTTGTGACCAAATGATAAAACTCAATATAAACTGTCGACTGTTACTTCGTTTCAAATAGAAGTACAGTGTTTGCAGGTAAATATTAAAATTTAGACCAGGATACCTCCCTCCCACGACCTGCACCTACATCGCCATCACCGTAAGTTAGTGTTTCTGCACATGTTTTGTATGTGTAGGGGATGCAAATAGATGGTTATTCTACCATCGTAATTCTACACATATAGATGGGAGGCCGAGTCAGTCTAAAGTGAACTTGATTGATCCATGTTGGCAGACTACACAATTCTTTGTGTGTAATATCTAGTTATTATGTTGAGTCAAAATACGTTTGTTGGCCAGCCGTCTGTTGGTCATCGGTGTTCGTAATCTTACATTTAAATTAAATGTTTGCTCATGCATATCTTTGGACACCTCTAGCTGATAAACCAATCAGGATACAGAAACGGGATTTCGGGACCCCAAAATTGTCAACAAGAACAACGGAGAATGGATCTCTGACTGGAACGCTAGCTGATTATACACAACATGAGACAGTAAATACTATTGTAATAAAACGTTCAAAACTATGTTCAATTTGTGTATTGTTTTGTTACTATATAAGATTGTATTTCGCACTGTATTAACCATAACGACGTCACAGATGAGCTTTAGATGGTTAACGTGATATTAACGTTAGATCCGACGGTCCGACCTAAATACTATTGTAATAAAATTTTCAAAACTATGTTCAACTTGTGTTTTGTTTCTTACTATAAGATTGTATTTCGCACTGTATTAAGCCATATCGACGTCAGGTGAGCTTTCTAGCCATTAACGTTAACCATTAAGCCATTAATGTTAACGTGATATTAACGTTAGATCTATGACCACAATTTGATTCCAAGTTTTTACATACCTCACTTTGTTGGTCTCTCACGAAAGTCTTTCTCTGGACTGCAAATATACTGTCTCATAAATATACTCTTCCAATATATAAATATACATATAAATATATTGTTTTAAATGCTGTTGTCACTATGAATTGCAAATGGGGGACCCTGATGTAAACAAGACAAACGTCTTTCTCTGGTCTGCATCCCATCTGCAATTGTTTGATACTTTTCTGGACTCTTTGTATCATAAACAGTACTGTATTTGCAAATCTGGTATGTCATAATTAAATGTATAGATGTAGCAGTAGGCCTACTGTATCTGTATGTCATGTATGTCATATATGTTATGATGAATTGAAAATGGGGGACCCTGATGTAAACAAGATGAAAGTCTTTCTCTGGTCTGCATCCCCTTAACAATTGTGTGTATTGAGCTGTACTGTATTGTACCCATTCTGCAATCTGTTAATACAGTTTTCAATTAATGTCAGACGTCCTCTCCATAAAAAAAACGATTGAATTGCTCAGAATTTTAAATTATGTCCCCAATAGGACATAATATTAATATTATTCCCCAGTATGACACAATAAACACAGAATGAATGCCCCCCCCCCCCATAAAAACATACTGCCAAATTACCCCCATGGGTGTTGAAGACACTGTACCACCACAAGTCAGGAATTGAGAAAAAGAAAATGCAACTTCAGCCTCACGCTGCTCCAACTTTCTTCCAGCATCGTGATATTGTAATATTCTTACATCCACTTGGACCATGAACAAACAAAAAAGGTGTTGAGAAAGACAGCGAACACTACAGAAAGGAGGAACTTGGGGATTGAATGGAGAAATTAAGTAAGAGATGTAAAGATTGTGCATTACAATTGATGATTAATCAACAATAATGGAAAACCAAACTATTCTTGCTCTTTACCATTTTTTGTTTTTCTTCCCTTCCACCCTCATCTCCAAAACAGTTGGCGTGAACAAATAATACTAGAGACAGAATGAGTTTTGCTTCTTTTTTTGGTTTTTCTTTTAATCAGTGAAATATATTCCCATCCATATCCCCAACTTTGTGATTTTTACATACTGATCAGACGGAGGCAGAATAGCCTGCACATACATCAATGCATCTCTTGTAAGATATGAATTGCGGCATACATTTTCCCAGACATGGTGCTGTTGGCATCAAGCACAGGAGGTGAGGGGTGGATTGTCACCACCTGTTTAGCTAGGGCAGAGCGCATGTAGAGGGCATAGAAGAACCAGACGAGGCTGAAGATGCACAGGCCGATGGAGATGTTGAGGGAGATAGAGGGAGATTTCTTCGAGATTGACTGGATGTCACTTCCTCCAGCCCCAGTCGCAATCCTGGAACTTGTATACTGCTCCTGCAAAAAAACACAATGCATGAAGGGGCGATGCACATGCAAATCAAACAACCTACCATGTACAGACATGTGTCTGTGTTTGGACTGTCAGAACACTGTATCCTAAGTTTTCACTGGAGTTTTTTTCTTCTTTTTTTCATATATTCTATTTCATTTTTGGAAGATAGGCATCTTCGAAGCATGTTTCAGCGACACATTGGGCCTGTGCTGATGTTTCCTCCTCTGACGGCGGCAGACCGAGGGGCAGCGTACAAGGTTTGGCTATCAAGTCAGCTTGTACAAAGGTAAGGCCTGTGTCATTAGGCATCAATGTCAGTATTGGTAATGCTGTGGAGTATGTTTCGGCGCCAGGGCCGGGCGGCTTGGTGATCGTTCCACTGCAGTGGACGTTTTCCTGGCAATCCTGGAGCACGCTGCTAATGTTAATGCTACTACTGCTACTACTGCTAATGCTAACGTTGACGCTGAAATGGGTCGTTGTTCTAATAATCCCTGCCGCGGGATGCCGCTTTTCCCTCCTCTTACCAGCTTCATTGATGAAGGTCAGTCGGTGGTTGATGTGGGGGGTTTCGCTGAGTCCTATTTACCTTTTTTACAGGTGAACGGGCTAACAACAGGGTGCAGGCCGGGTGTACCGTGGCTACGTAGCCAGGTAGCTTTGTTCCTGTTCCCCCGGCGGGGATGAACGACGTCCCACCCGGCCGATGCTTGACAGCGAATCGGCTCGGAGGGTGGCAGTATGGACGGATGAGTGTTATACTGCTGCAGGATAGATTTTGGTGGCGGCCAGTGTTATGGCTCAGCTGGCTAGTTTCCTATCCACATTGGCGTCGGGTAGTAGGACTATGGGTCCAGCCGACATTGTAAACATGGTTCATGTTTGTGGTGTTATAGAGATCTTGACTCAGTCGCAAGCTATAACTGCGGGGAGGATTAGGATGCTATCAACGTTGGTTGTTAGGCATGTTTGGTTGGAGCAATCTCCTCTTGGGGAAGAGGATAGGTTTTCTCTCCTCACGACTCCTTTTTCCACAGATAGTCTTTTTGGGCATTCTGTGGAGGCGCAGGCGGTTGTTGATCTGGGTCCTACACCGCCTCACGCTGTGCAGCCAGAGGTGGGAGCACGGTCTCGTGGCGAGATCCTCGACAGGCGGCCATGTTTCCCCCACCAGTGGTGCCCTGGGTGGAGAGTCAACAGGGTCCCACAAGGCCGACAGCCTTGGCGGCCGAGGGATCGGCCATTTTGGGTGAATTCGAGTTTGGTAAAACTTTGGTCTTCACTTTGCCGCGAGCAGCCCGCTCCCCGTTCAATCCTCTCTCTGTTACCCACGGAAGCGGGGCTCTGATCGTTCTCCTTTGGCTGCGGGCCGCGAACCTTCCTTGAAGCGCATGCGGCCCCATTCTTCGCTTCTCATGGGGACAGGGGCTGACACCCAGTTGATGGCTGAGACTGGGTCTGTCCGTGAGAATGTTCTGTCGCGTGGTTCCTGCACCACACGTTGTGTGTTGGATGAACCTGGTGTTACAGCTGCCACTAGCTACAGTGGTCAGCAGGGGGACTCGAGGCCTCTTCTGTTGAATGCACAGCAAGGGTTACCCCGGCCTCGCCTTCGCCAGGCGGGGTATCGCGCTGATGCAAAGAAGAGGCGAGCGTGATTTGGGTGGTAGCAATATCACTGCAGGGCTTCGGCGTGTAGGAGCCCATGGGGTCCTCATGCCTTGCGTGTCTAGCTGCGGAACAACTCCTCAGCATGCGCTAGAGGGGTGTTCAGGGGGGGTGTGTGTGTCAACAGCTTCTCCCGTATCAAACCGGCCCTTTCTGTCGGGGTCCCCCCTTGGGTGCGTCGCACAGCGGGAGGGACCGGGCCAACTATCTACTGTTCCTTGCGGCCCAGCGTCAGTTGACGGCGGGTGCGCTGTGGGATTATTTTCACATATGGCGACAAGAATGCCGTCTTGTGGGGTGGATGGAGAGAACGTTGAGGCAGGGGCTTGTGTTGCAGTTCGCACAACCCCACCCTCCGTTCTCAGGTTTGGTGCCGACCCTATTATCAGGGTCAGACGCAGTGACAGCCCTGGCCGACGAGATCCAATCTCTGTTGGCGAAGCAGGCCGTCGTTGTGGTTCCGAGAGAGGACGCGATGTCAGGCGTCTACTCCCGTTATTTTCTGGTACCCAAGAAAACAGGGGGTGTCAGACCTATACTGGATCTGTCCGCGTTCAATCGGTTGATTGTAGCGAGACCGTTCAGAATGTTGACCGTCAAACTCCTTCTGCTTGCTGTCAGAAGGGGAGACTGGTTCACCTCCATAGACCTGAAGAATGTGTATTTTTACGTCCCGATTTTCCCTCCTCACAGGAAGTTCCTACGGTTCCTGTTTCAGGGCGTAGTGTACGAGTACCAGAGGATGCCGTTCGGTTATTCTCTGGCTCCCCGCACATTCACCAAGTGCGTGGCGACTGCGCTGGAGCCTTTACGTCGTCGGGGGATACGAGTTCTATTCTATCTCGACGACATTCTACTCCTCAGTCGTTCGGAGGAGGTTGCCAGGTCTCATACCAGGCTGGTGGTGGAATTCCTCACCAGCCTGGGTTTGGCTGTGAATTGGAAGAAGAGTACGCCTCTTCCCAGTCAACAGGTGGAGTACTTGGGCTTGACGTTGAGGTCAAGGTCCATGATTGCAACCTTCTCGGAGCAGCGCCAGGTGTCTATCCGTCACGCGCTCAGGGGTTTCCGTCTGGGAGGGACGGTCACGACGCTGCAAGTGATGCGTCTGCTCGGCATGATGGCATCTGCTCACACGGTGGTTCCTCTTGGCCTCCTCTTCATGAGGAGGATACAGAGGTGGTTTCTCTTTATGAGAATAGATCCGGTGAGGGACAAATGGAAACGGTTGACGGTTCCTTTGTCGATATGGGGAGATCTCGCCCACTGGAGGAGGCTGGGTATCCTCACCATTGGGGTCCCCATGGGCAGCAGGCGCTCACACGTCACGGTCTTCACCGACGCCTCTCGGGTTGGGGAGGGATGTGTCGGACCCACGCAGTGGGGGGCAGCTGGACGGAGGTTCATGCTGGCCCATCTACCCCGCATATCAATGTGTTAGAATTGAAGGCGGTCCTCCTGGTCCTCAAACGGTTCGACCACCTGGTGGTAGGCGAACACATTTTGGTCAGGACAGACAGTATGACGGCAGCGGCATATATCAACAGGCAGGGTGGGACTCATTCCATCCGCCTGCTCCGGGCGGCGGTCGAACTTTGGCTATGGGCATCCCGCAGGCTGCGCAGTCTGAGGGCGCTCCACATTCCTGGTACAGAGAATATGGGCGCGGATATGATGTCTCGGGGCAGTCCTCATTACGACAAGTGGGAACTCCGCCCCGACATAGTCAGACAGATCTGGGATCGGTTCGGGGAGGCCTCGGTAGATCTGTTTGCGTGCCGACGCTCTCACAAGTGCCCCTTGTGGTTCTCGCTCAGTCGAGCAGATCATCCCCCCTTGGGGGTGGATGCCTTCTCGACCTTTCCATGGCCGCCCGGTCTTCTGTATGCCTTTCCTCCTGTACAGCTGTTGAGTCAGCTGTTGGAGCGGATACGGAGGGAGCACAGGACGGTGATCCTGGTCGCGCCGGACCGGGGCACGGCAGTGTGGTTCCCGGTCTTGATCCAGCTTCTGGTCGCTCCTCCTTGGGTCATTCCTTGGTCGGCGACGGCCCTCTCACAGCACGACGGGTCACTGTTCCAGTACCCGATGTTAAAGGGCCAACGACTGTTGGTGTGGCTGGTGGGAGGGTGAGTCTGGAGAGGATGGACCCTTCGGTGGTTGATACCATCCGGAATGCACATGCTTCCTCCACTGTTGCGTCTTACGCGGGCAGATGGCGTGCGTTCCAAGAGTGGTGTAAGGCGGGGGGCCGGGACCCAGTCTCCTGCCCCCTGGATGCTGTGCTGAGTTATCTCCAGTCTCTTCTTGGTAGACTGTCGGCTTCGACGGTGAGGGTATATGCGGCGGCTATATCCTCCTATCATGAGGGAATTGAGGGGACTGTCTTGTTCAACCACCCTCTTGTGAAGCGTTTCCTGCTTGGCGCTCGACTCGTTAAGCCGGTGCAACGCTCCTTGGCTCCGACTTGGGATCTTCAATTGGTCCTCGGTCGGTTGTCCTTGGCCCCGTTTGAGCCGCTCGAGCAGGCGCCGTTGGAACGGCTGTCTCTCAAGACCGCATTCCTGCTGGCTGTCACTTCCGCTAAACGCGTGGGTGAGCTCTGTGCTCTCTCGGTACGTCCAGAGTGCCTGTCTTTTCGGGCCGATTGCGGTGCCACTCTGCGACCTAATCCTGCTTTCATGCCTAAGAATATCCGGAGTTCCTTCCGCTCCCGGGATATTGTGGTTCAGGCGTTTCGTCCTCCTCCTCACGCTAGTGAGTTAGATGCGGGCCTTCACCTGTCATGTCCGGTCCGTGCTTTGGGAATTTACCTCAGCCGTACTCAGGACCTCAGGGTTACCGATCAGCTTTTTGTCTGTTACGGTGGTTCTCGTGCCGGTAAGGCACTGTCGAAACAGCGCCTGTCCCATTGGTTGTGCGAGGGCATTGCCCTCTGCTACACATTGGCTGGGCAGGATCCCCCTGGGGGCATCAGGGCGCACTCCACTCGTGGGGTGGCTGCCTCTGCCGCTCTCCTGGGTGGGGCCTCGGTGGAGGACATCTGTGCTGCAGCTTCATGGTCCTCCCCGGGCCCCTTTGTAAGGTTTTACCTCATGGACATGACCGGGGGTTCTGTCTCCCAGGCGGTTCTGGGGTCTGTGGCCTTTCCTGCTTCCCGTCCTTTGGTAGGGTAGCAGGAGTGTGTGGGTATGGGCCACAGTGTGTTAGGTCACACTTGGTTCCGCCTGTGCTGTGTGTTTAAGGGGTTCTAGTTCCCTCTTGCTTGCACTCAGGTGGAGTTGACTGCGCCCCCCCTTCATTAGGAAGGATGGGGTGACAGGGCTCCCCAAACCCCTTGATGTGGGCTTACGGGTCCTCAGGGGGTACATCTGTCGGGCCTCGCGTCCGCTCTAACCGATATCTCGATAGGGCTTAAGAGCGGGACGCGATAAGCCAAGTACGAATATATAACGATATATATATGAGTACTGGCTGATCGTCCCGCTCTTAAGCGGCCCTGAGTTCCCTTTTGAGGGATCTTTTACTGGAACGGGATTTTGGCGAGGAAGGGTGTATTGGTGACCATGGTTACGGTCTTATAGGCTGTGCCTCCATAGAGGCGGGACCCGGTCAGGTGTGGGTGTATGTGTTTTTTCCGTGATGGAGTACAATAGGTACATGAGATAAGGGGTATTTCGATAGGGCTTAAGAGCGGGACGCTCAGCCAGTACTCATATAACTAGGTTATATACATAACCTATCGTCTACAGGAGTGGTAATTGTATCAAACCTGTACCAAACCTTTTCCAGTTATAACCAACTGAGGTATTGTGTTAAAGTGATAGTTAACTGTATCAAACCCATGTCAGTTGTAGAAGACTGAATTAATACGTTAACCCTTAGTGGGTGACAGATATCCCGTTTATACCCAGAGTGAATACTCTCTCTGGGAAGTTGTAAGAGAGTTCTTGTTGTGAGGTAATTGCAACTATTATAAGTGAACTGTCATAATCATATGCAACTATTATAAGTGAACTGCCATACTCCTAGAACCCACCTCACCCCTGCCCACTTTGACAACCTAGGATGGCTTAGAGTAGACGACAGAATACAGCAACTTGCAATGGGCCTGGTCTACAAGATACACTACACGACCAAGGTACCCATGTACATGTCAAAATACTTCCCAAAGGTCAGTGAATACCACGATCACAACACCAGAGGGAGCTCCACAAATCATGTTAAACCCAGATTCGGCTCAAACAAGGGACTAAACACGTTTCGCAATTATGCCACATCAATGTGGAACGCCCTACCTAAAGCTGTAAAGGAATGTGAATCACTACCCACTTTCAAAACCACTCTCAAGGGACACCTACGGGAGACTGCAATTCGAAACTGGCCCTTGTAAATGTCCTAACCCAACCCCCTCCAATGTACAGTAATTTACCTAGTATGGTTTTGTCAATATTCCAATGTACAATTTGGCTTGTTTGTACAGTGTCTCCCCCCCCCCCCAATGTACAGTTTTGCTTGTTTATACAGTGTTTCTCCCCCCCCCCCCCCCAACCACCTCCAATGTAAATTACCCAGTATGGTTGTCAATATCCCAATGTACCCAACCCCCCCCACACAACCCCACTCAACCTCCTCCAATGTACAGTTTCTACATCAAATGTATATACTCCCTTTTCTTGACTCTTTTTGTATCACAAACAGTACTGTATTTGCAAATCTGGTATGTCATAATGGTGTGTGAACTACAGACAGTGTCAGCTGGGGAGCAGAGCCTGGTGTGTGAACTACAGACAGTGTCGGCTGGGGAGCAGAGCCTGGTGTGTGAACTACAGACGGTGTCAGCTGGGGAGCAGAGCCTGGTGTGTGAACTACAGACGGTGTCAGCTGGGGAGCAGAGCCTGGTGTGTGAACTACAGACGGTGTCAGCTGGGGAGCAGAGCCTGGTGTATGAACTACAACAAGCAGCTCCGTCCTGCAGACTACTGGCTTCCCATTTTCCTCAAGACTGCAAAGATGTCGTCCGTCTTGCGAGGAAGAAAAATACTCTGTAAAAATGTCAAATGTGATGCGATGCGTGAGCCAACAAACCATACTTTTGGTTTAGCAGTAGAAGCATTTATTATTACATTTTTAGTGTTTCTCTTCAAAATAAATATATGGTACAACATGTTGAAATAAAACAAATAAAAGCCTAATAATGGAATAAAACTTTTTTATTTTTTTACAAAATGCAGCAAACAAATATCAAGTATTGTGCAGTTCTTCTCTTCCCTTGAATGAGCTGGAGGCAGAATTTGTCACGGTAGGGCAGCTCCTAAGAGGACCAGAGAGGCTACATTTAAATCTGATCTCCGACCAGACAGAACCCAGTGTTTTTGGTAAAGGAGCAGCAGCAGAGATGACATGGCGTCGGCAGCACTTACTGTAGTGCCGTGGTGGATGTCATAGCGAGGCCAGTGCACTGACCGCTGAGTCTAGATCGATGTCTACACTGGGTACAGAACTGAAAACTCACACATAATAATAATAATAATAATTTAGGACCTGCTCCGAGGTCACCATTTGGCACACATGCGAACCATGCATACAATGCGTATCTGCGATTAACCCATCCCGTCGTCCTTCCCCCCCAAGGGCAGCCGGGAGCAGACAGGCGCCACGTGAGCCGCGCCAGGGGACCAATCCAAGTGCTCCTGTCCGTCTTCGTCAAGGACGCCACAGCGTTAGCGATCTTGTTGTTGTGCATGTTTTTCCATTGGGTTTATCTTATCGGGGGGGGAAACCCTTGCGAGCACGGGGAGAACATGCAAACTCCACACAGAAAGGCCTGGGAGATACCCCACCTGGGTAACTGGCATCATGGAAACCTGGTCCCCAAGCGGGATTCGAACCCTGGACAGTGGGGAGGAGTCGACGTTGATGGACTGTGGGTTGATGATGTACTGTAGGTTCTCTGTAGGTTCGCCAGAATTCAGAGGGCTGTCAGCAGGAACTAGACTGGCTGCACCTAACCCTCCTGATGAAGCAGATATAGCTTGGGAGGACTGCAATGGTTCCAAGGAGTACTGCTGGCTGTATTTAGGCATGGAGTGGGCAGAGCTACTGTCGTTCAGCATCAGAGGGATCTTTCTCTTCATGCCCAGAATCAACTTGTTGACAACTTTCTGCTGCTGTTTCAGACTGTCAACTTCGCTCCTCAAAGCCTCGTTCTCTTGTTTAATAGAGATGCAATAGGCTAGGATGTTCTCCAGTTTTCCCTTCATCAGCTGAACATCACTGAGGATCTTAGACACCTCCTCAGGAAACACCTTCAGCTCATCCTGCTTCAGATTGGACACATTGGTGACTTTGCGTTTGATGTTCTTCAGCCGCTGATCTTGTCCTCTGATGAAAGAAGGATGTTGGAACTCTGTGTGGTCTAACTCCTGTTTCACAAGAACCCCATGCTTGTGGACCACCTTACGGAATCCATATATGTTGAGTTGTCGTACGAAGCTGGCCATGTTGTTGTGCTTGAAAAACTTTGGAAGAACCTCCTTGGAGAAGCGACCCTGGTCAAATACATGAAAACTATTTCCATTTGGGCTCCAGCAGATGAGAGGGTCAGTTTCTGGGTCTTCCACCAGTGTCCAAAGTTTGGTCAGAAAAGCTGGACCGCTGCTGGGGCTAACGACCACACCTCCAGATCCACCGCCGTGAAAATTCATGCTCCCAAAACGACAAGGATTCAATAAAACAAAGCCAACGTTCACAAGTCAACAGTCTGAGTTAGTTAGTAGATGAAGAATGAGATCTTTCTTCTTCTTCTTCTTATTTGAATTTCCGGCAGAGTAGACGCATCGAGGCGTATTACTGCCCTCCGCAGTTCTTTTTATGGGCTCTTCTTCTTCTCCTTCTTCTCCTTCTTCACCTTCTTTTTCTTCTTCTACTGGACCCCGTCATCACCTACATTGTTTAGTCTATCTGTTCAGTCCTGTTCAGTCCTGTTCAAAGATGCACAATGAGAAGAATGAGATCTTATGAGAGCATTGTTGAATATATATAGAACACAAATGTTCTAGAATGTTCTATTATGACACATACTGTGACATCACAAATGTTCTAGAATGTTCTATTATGACATCATACTGTGACATCACACATGTTCTAGAATGTTCTATATGACAATACTGTGACATCACAAATGTTCTAGAATGTATTATTATGACATCATACTGTGACATCACAAATGTTCTAGAATGTTCTATTATGTCATACTGTGACATCACAAATGTTCTAGAATGTACTATTATGACATACTGTGACATCACAAATGTTCTAGAATGTTCTATTATGACATCATACTGTGACATCACAAATGTTCTAGAATGTTCTATTATGACATCATACTGTGACATCACAAATGTTCTAGAATGTACTATTATGACATCATACTGTGACATCACAAATGTTCTAGAATGTGCTATTATGACATCATACTGTGACATCACAAATGTTCTAAAATGTTCTATTATGACATCACAAATGTTCTAGAATGTCCTATTATGACATCATACTGTGACATCACAAATGTTCTAGAATGTACTATTATGACATCATACTGTGACATCACAAATGTTCTAGAATGTTCTATTATAACATCATATTGTGACATCACAAATGTTCTAGAATGTTCTATTATGACAGCAATATTAGCAACCACGTATAACACCCTAGCAACCACCTAGAAACATCCTAGCAACCAGCTATAACACCCTAGCAACCACCTATAACACCCTAGCAACCACCTAAAAACACCCTAGCAACCACCTATAACACCCTACAACCACCTAGAAATACCCTAGCAACCACCTAGAACACCCTAGCAACCACCTAGAAATACCCTAGCAACCACCTAGAAACACCCTAGCAACCACCTATAACACCCTAGCAACTACCTAGAAACACCCTAGCAACCAGCTATAACACCCTAGCAACCACCTATAACACCCTAGCAACCGCCTAGAAACACCCTAGCAACCACATATAACACCCTAGCAACCACCTATAACACCCTAGCAACCACCTATAACACCCTAGCAACGGCCTAGAAACACCCTAGCAACCACATATAACACCCTAGCAACCACCTATAACACCCTAGCAACCACCTAGAAACACCATAGCAACCACCTATAACACCCTAGCAACCGGCTAGAAACACAGTAGCAACCACTTATAACACACTAGCAACCTCCTAGAAACACCCTAGCAATCAACTATAACACCCTAGCAACCACCTATAACACCCTAGCAACCACCTAGAAACACCCTAGCATCTACCTATAACACCCTAGCAACTGCCTAGAAACACCCTAGCAACCACATATAACTCCCTAGCAACCACCTAGAAACACCCTAGCAACCGCCTAGAAACACCCTAGCAACGACTTATAACACCCTAGCAACCACCTAGAAACACCCTAGCAACCACCTAGGAACACCCTAGCAACCAGCTATAACACCCTAGCAACCACCTATAACACCCTAGCAACCGCCTAGAAACACCCTAGCAACCACCTAGAAACACATGTAGCAATCAGCTATAACACCCTAGCAACCACCTATAACAACCTAGCAACCACCTATAACACCCTAGCAACCACCTATAAACACCCTAGCAACCACCTAGAAACACCCTAGCAACCAGATATAACACCCTAGCAACCACCTATAACACCCTAGCAACTACCTATAACACCCTAGCAACCGCCTAGAAACACCCTAGCAACCACATATAACACCCTAGCAACCACCTAGAAATACCCTAGCAACCAGCTATAACACCCTAGCAACCACCTATAACACCCTAGCAACCGCCTAGAAACACCCTACAATCACATATAACACCCTAGCAACCTCCTAGAAACACCCTAGCAACCACCTATAACACCCTAGCAACCACCTAGAAACACCCTATCAACCACCTATAACACCCTAGCAACCACCTAGAAACACCCTAGCAACCACATATAACACCCTAGCAACTACCTATAACACCCTAGCAACCACCTATAACACCCTATCAACCACCTATAACACCCTAGCAACCATCTATAACAACCTAGCAACCACCTATAACACCCTAGCAACCACCTATAACAACCTAGCAACCACATATAACACCCTAGCAACCTCCTAGAAACACCCTAGCAACCACCTATAACACCCTAGCAAGCACCTAGAAACACCCTAGCAACCACCTATAACACCCTAGCAACTACCTATAACACCCTAGCAACCACCTATAACACCCTAGCAACCACCTAAAACAACCTAGCAACCACCTATAACACCCTAGCAACCACCTAGAAACACCCTAGCAACCACCTATAACCAGTGTTGGGACTAACGCGTTACAAAGTAACGCGTTACAGAAACGAAGTTACTTTTTGCCGCAACTAGTACTCTAACGCATTACTTTTGAAATTCAGTAACGCTACTTACGTTACTGAATGGTTCGTCACTGCGTTATTTGCGTTATATACGGCGTAGATTGATAGCGAGCGGTAGTGATTATTATTATTATTATTATTATTATTATTATTATTATCCTCATATCCTGTCTGCCTGGCTGCGGGGAACGCTATGCTGGGGGGCGTGTTTTGTTTACTATTCCTAATAATGGCAGCGCCCAGGCAGAGCACTCGCGTATTTCTCTTTTGTCGAGCGAAAAGAAAATAACGTTTTAGTTATGTCATTTGTGTTTTGGCTCAAAGATACTGGAGTCCAGACCAGAGAGCGTCAGTCAGTGGCCACTGGCCATCAGAAATGCGCAAACCAGAAATGCGGCTACGGAAAGAAATAGACCCTCTATTGTAAACAAAACAAAACGAAACGAACTAACAAACCATTTAGCAACTACTTGGAGAGATAATTAATATACAACATGGAAACGAGATAAAGGAACATGTTTGAGGCGCTGCTGGAGTCAACTGGACTAACGCTACTACATCTCGACCACCGCAGACTTTGGTGAGTCAGTGCAATGTGTTTTACTGAAACTAAGTTGATCAACGGATTTTGACTGTACGCAATCTGCCAGGGAATCTCATAATACTAATCAAACAATATACATATTAGTCCTTTCATGCACAATTGATATCCTAACTATTCTAACGTTGCAATGCTTTGATTGATATCTTAAACAACGTTGCAACTTGCAAGATGGTGAATGAATGAAAACTTTATTTAACAGATTGCAGAATGGGTACAATACAGTACGGCTCAATACATACAATTGTTAAGGGGATGCAGACCAGAGAAAGACGTTTGTCTTGTTTACATCAGGGTCCCCCATTTTCAATTCATATAGACATTTATGACATACACAACATACATGACATTTATGGCATAGGGACATATAGGTATTTAGTACTGATACATTTGTGACAAACGGTATTCAAATATACAGTACTGTTGTCTGTTACCCCTAGCTTTGGGTAGGGCGTTCCACATTGATGTGGCATAATTGCGAAACGTGTTTAGTCCCTTGTTTGAGCCGAATCTGGGTTTTACATGATTTGTTGAGCTTCCTCTGGTGTAGTGGTTGTGGTATTCACTGACCTTTGGGAAGTATTTTGACATGTACATGGGTACCCCGGTCGTATAGTGTATCTTGTAGACCAGGCCCATTGCAAGTTGCTGTACTCTGTCGTCTACTCTAAGCCATCCTAGGTTGTCAAAGTGAGCAGGGGTGAGGTGGGTTCTGGGGTTCAGGTCAAGTAGTAGTCCTGACCAGTTTGTTTTGTGATGTTTGTAATTTTGTTTTAAGCGCCTTTGAGGTGCTTTGGTACCATGAGGTGCACGCATAGTCGTAGTACCCCTTGAATTATAATGGTTATAATGAAACGCTCCGGCGACATCAAGGCTGTTCCTTCATGGGCATGGGGACTCGGGAGCAATCTTTTTTTTTTGTTTTTTTTTTTTAATAACTAAATAGTTACTTTTCACAGTAACTCATTACTTTTGGGTGTAAGTAACTAGTACAGTAACGAAGTTACTTTGAAATGAAGTAACTAGTAAAGTAACTGAGTTACTATTTTTCAGTAACTAGCACAACACTGGTCATAAATGTATAGATGTAGCAGTACTGTCTATCTGTATGTCATGTATGTCATATATGTCCTGATTAATTGAAAATGGGGGACCCTGATGTAAACAAGACGAAAGTCTTTCTCTGGTCTGCATCCCCTTAACAATTGTGTGTATTGAGCTGTACTGTATTGTACCCATTCTGCAATCTGTTAATAAAGTTTTCAATCAATCAATCAATCAATACTTATATGTAACTGTTATAATAATGGGATATATTGAAATGTGCACTGTGAATCCATTTTTGAAGTATAAATAACTATCCAGGTTATGTGTACACTGTGAATCCATTGAAGAAGTAATAATAACTATCCAGATTGGGTATTGGTTATAATGTGAGCTGAAACAGATGTTGTTGCTGTGAAAAGTGCATTATTGTGTTGTTTGGGATAATTGTCCTTAAAGGAAAGAGATGTCCAGCAGAAGGAAGGACTAAGAGAAAGAGAGTATTTCTCTTCCTCAAAAAT
>NC_140165.1:135741855-135783957 GCF_963971535.1 Notolepis coatsorum | reverse complement strand
GTATGGCGCTAATTGCCCCCCCATCTTCTACTGACAGTGTACCTTTAATGCACTCCAGTGTCAGCCAGCGTTTCTCTATATGTTTCTTTCCTTTCCTTTTAATTATCCCATAGCACACTGTATTCTTATACAGTGACACACAGACGGAGAGGAAACTGATATACACTTTATAATAACACCCTGTTATAATACATTTATAAGGTATTTGTAGATAATGAACTAATCATGAACAAACCATTTATATACATTCATAAATAATTATTAAATCATTTATAACTATATTTGTATACCATTTACAAAGTATCTATAACGCATTAGTGGATAATGAACTAATCATGAACAAACCATTTATATACATTCATAAATTATTATTAAATCATTTATAACTATATTTGTATAACATTTACAGATTAGTTCTACATTATTTATAACTCATTATCAACATTGTTTGTACTTGATTTGTTCATCATTAATAATGTTGTTTAATGTGTAGTAACACATTTGTAGATGCTTTGAAAAATGGATATGAAAAAATGACTATAGTGTATCTCCATTTATTTTTCATGTTCAACAAATGATTTGTTAAGACATTCATAAAACTCTATAAATCATTTGCAGATGCTATCGTGGGGGCCAATCTAAAGTGAAGCCTATTCATCATTAACAAGTGTCTAATACAGTTAATTATTTGTTTACTTTTTCATCACATGTTACAAATGTTATAGGCAGCTTTCGGATACCCCTTCTTTGTGACATCAAACAGTGACAGAATTAGACTAAAGATAAATGCAATTTTATTAACATATAAAATACATGTGCATGACATATAGTGTAACATCGGGGGGCACTAGGGCCCAGGAGTACCCTGGCCAGGTATTGAAGAGTATCTAGAGAGGAAGTCTCACGCGAGCGAGACTTGACGTCACGTGTGTTGCCGTTTGAATGGAAGCACAAGTTATCCGTGCTGCGTCTATACTTTCGCTTTTAATAAGGTATGAGCAGGTTAAACACCTTTTTTTGTTGGTAAATCTATTCCATCATTTCCGACCTACAAACAACTATTATATTGTGTGCTCAGTGCTCAGTATGTATGTGATGACTACATGACACACAAGAGTAATAATTATTTGTGTCGTGTCATCATCACTGAGCACACTGAGCACACAAATGTAACGTTAGCGGCCACCACATCTACACGAACGTCTACACACATATAAGAGTTGTTTGTAGGTCGGAAATGATGGAATAGATTTACCAACAAAAAAAGGTGTTTAACCTGCTCATACCTTATTAAAAGCGAAAGTATAGACGCAGCACGGATAACTTGTGCTTCCATTCAAACAGACGGCAACACACGTGACGTCAAGTCTCGCTCGCGTGAGACTTCCTCTCTAGATACTCTTCAATACCTGGCCAGGGTACTCCTGGGTCCTAGTGCCCCCCGATGTACACTATAATTATGTCTTTAGGGGGACAAGCCATAACCACTCTGTCTCAATATGTCCTTAGGGGGACAAGCTCTGACCACTCTGTCTCTAATATGTCTTTAGGGGGACAAGCTATAACTATTCTGTCTCTAATATGTCTTTAGGGGGACAAGCTCTAACTACTCTGTCTCTAATATGTCTTTAGGGGACAACTATAACTATTCTGTCTCTAATATGTCTTTAGGGGGACAAGCTATAACCACTCTGTCTCTAATATGTCTTTAGGGGGACAAGCTATACTACGCTGTCTCTAATATGTCTTTAGGGGGACAAACTATAACTACTCTGTCTCTAATATGTCTTTAGGGGGACAGCTATAACCACTCTGTCTCTAATATGTCTTTAGGGGACAAACTATAACCACTGTCTCTAATATGTCTTTAGGGGACAAACTATAACCACTCTGTCTCTAATATGTCTTTAGGGGGACAAGCTCTGACCACTCTGTCTCTAATATGTCTTTAGGGGGACAAGCTCTGACCACTCTGTCTCTATTGTGTCTTTAGGGGGACAAGCTATAACTACTATGTCTCTAATATGTCTTTAGGGGGACAAGCTCTAACTACTCTGTCTCTAATATTTCTAGCTTTCTTAAAAGTAACCATATATTTATCATCAAATTCCTTTTTAAAAAGAGAATCACTCTGTAAAATATCCAATGTTTAAAAACCACAAACTTTATATGACTTGTTTTGGGAGTGAACGTAGTGCAGTATATAAGGAAAGGTATTTTTCTTTCTTGTCTTTGACCTACAAGACAGTTATCTCATGTCTTGTGTTGTATTTCTACTGTAGCCATTCCCCTTTGTACTGTTGTAATGTATCTAACAGTTTATTTACTGTTACTTCTGTATCACATATCCTCTGAATTCTAGTAAGTTGGCTCACAGAAAGGCCTTTCTGGAGGGACACGGTGAAAACGTCTAGCGGTATTGTGATCAGTTGGTTTAATATAGAGATCAGTCAATTAGCCACTTCCATTTTTATTATCTTTATATCTAGAAAATGCTCAGTCTCATGATCATAGTGAATAGTAAACTTCAGTCCTCCAACTTTCCAATAGCAGTGAACATTTCAACACCCCTCTTCCAGATAAGAAATACATCATCGATGTACCATTTCCATGTTAGACTTAAAGTGTTAGTGTTAAAGTGTTCTAGGGTATCTGGACCTGGTTGGTGAGGAATATTAGTATTCAGTGCTTCACTGTCTAGGGCAGTGGTTCCCACATTTTCTTGACCAAGTCAACCCTGAAAAAAACATTTCCCATATTAGTAGCATATATCAAAACTGATAGCTATACGTTTCACAACATTTTCTGAATAAAATTCCACCCCTGGTCCTTATGAGATAGGCAGAGTTCAATGAAAATAATTTCTCAATACAATATTTTAAATGATATTATCATTCAGCAGAGTTAAAAACACACATGCATTGGCTATTTAAAAACAACAACTTGTGCCTGCTTCGGAGAACAGAGAGAGAAAGAGATTATGAAACAGGACTTTCCATCTCTCTCGCTCTCTCTCGACACGTGCACATTGACAGCACTCTTTGAGAGGGAGGGACATTCGTCTCCAGAAGGAAAACTCCAAACTCTGTTCACTGTGTGTGCATTGGCACAGCGCTAAAACACAGTGTAGTGATAGGTCTGGCAATGTGAGACTAGTGCATTGGCGGTCCATTTGTAGATGGTCATTCTGCTAGTTCATCTTTGGCTTTAGTGACCAGACTAGCTGATGCTGTGGAGAAAGAGCGCTGAACGGATCCCGGAGACATAGTCTTCATGGATTAGGGGGGAAATATTTTAGAATGTGAAAAAGCCCATTTGCACTTGACGAAAGTTGAGAAACCATATTTGCAATGTAAATACGCATTCAGTATAGCATATTCAATTTTGATATTAACTATTTCTATGTTTAATTACCTTATAAACTCATTTTGACATGTAATTACATATATTCTTTCATAAGCCGTGTGGTAAAAGTATTATGTAGAATTATAAATGTTGAATGAGCAGATTGTGGCGGCACCCCTGGACAGTTATCATGGCTCACCAGGGAGCCACACATTCTGGGAACCACTGGTCTGGAGTAACAAAAAGTTCATACTTATTGCACATTACTGCTCAATTGCACACCCCTGCTAAATATTCCATCCCACTGTATTGCTATTTCTTTCTTTTTTTATGTGTCTAAAACACTCCTCTTTAGTAACGGCCTCAGATTCTTTTGGAACTCTCATGTAAAGCTTTCATCTGTTCATAAAAGCTGAGGCTCATCAGGTTGTCTGTAGACCTTGGACGTGGGTGTTAACTGTGTCAATAAAGAACATATTTTTTTATCTGTCTCCAAGAGTAGCTCTTTCTCCCTTCCTGGTTGTTTCCAGTCCGAGACCCTCATTGGGCCTTTAAAAGGACAGTCGTATCAAACAACTCTTTGCACTGTTGTTATACTGTTACTTTGATTCTACTATCAAGCCTACTATCCCTATAATGAACGGTTTGCATGTAGAGAAATCATGATGCCAACTTAACAATTCTGTGTATCTGTGAACCGTTTGAATGTGTGGCAGTGAGGAGCCTGAACAGGACGCTTCCTTCTCTTCTCAAGTGAATGATCGAGGAACACTTTTTGTGTTACCAATAGGCTGGAGAACGTCTGTTATGGCTACCATGGGTTGAAGTAGTATATGGAATACCTTTTTTTTCCCATGTTGTTACATAAATGACACTATCTACTGCTCTTCATGAATCACTGATAATAGTTCTACAAAGTATGTCACAGAGGCAATAAGTCAGGCTCACTTTCTTTGTTCTTGTGTGTGTGTGTGTGTGTGTGTGCGTGTGTGTGTGTGTGTGTGTGTGTGTGTGTGTGTGTGACTGGGGGGGTGAGGGTGGGGGGGCATGTTTTTCTTATTTTCACCCCTACCCCGTCCCAGACTCCCCTGAAGGTGCCCCCTACCCCCTCCTCCTCCTCCTCCTCCTCCTCCTCCTCCTCTACAAGGTTAAAGCGCACCTTCTCGCTAAAGGGCTTCAGGGTTACACACTGTGTGTGAAATGTGAACCCGCTGAAATTCCAGGGCATCCTAAGCCGCGCGGTGCTTTTGTTGTGCTCCAGTGCCAGTGTCAGCCCTAACAAGCCTGGCCGAGAGAGAGAGAGAGAGAGAGAGAGAGAGGAGAGAGAGAGAGAGAGGAGAGAGAGAGAGAGAGAGAGAGAGAGAGAGAGAGAGAGAGAGAGAGAGAGAGAGAGAGAGAGAGAGAGAGAGAGAGAGAGAGAGAGAGAGAGATGCACTCTACAAACCATTCTATTTAAAAAAAAAAGTCACATGGTTAATTTTTATCGGACTCCCACCAAATGAAATTGTCACCCTGTCCCTGGCTATAACAGATCTTTGAGGTTACCGTGGAAACGTAGGGGGTTGGTGGAATGGGGTAGAGAGAGATCTGAATGGGAGCAAGGTCTACAGACTGGAAAAGGTCAAGACGACAATGCCACAACAACAGGAGTGTGTGTGTGTGTGTGTGTGTGTGTGTGTGTGTTACGGTTAGCGTTAAGGTTAAGGTTGGCACCTTGCATGGTCGCCTCTGCCGTCGGTGTGTGAATGTGTGAGTGAATGGGTGAAATGTGAGGAACAAATTGTAAAGCACTTTGGATAAAAGTGGTATATAAATGCAGTCAATTTATATAAATGCAGTCAATTTAAGGTTAGGGTTAGTTATAGAATACATGTAAGTGTGCGTGTGTGTGTGTGTGTGTGTGTGTGTGTGTGTGTGTGTGTGTGTGTGTGTGTGTGTGTGTGTGTGTGTGTGTGTGTGTGTGTGTGTGCGTGCACGCACGTGTGTGTTTAATCTGATGATTTTTTACTTGCCTGTTGTTTTGTATATTTGAGAATAAGGTTTTGTCAAACTGTGCTGGGACCATAACATTGTGTACCGGCTATCGGAATTAAAAAAATATATATATTTGTGTAAGAATTGAGCTAACATTCTAAAGTGCTGTTCCCAGGTCAGCCCTTTGAGTTGGTTACATCCACAGACTAAACACTGTGTTCTCCACCTAATATAGGGGAACCATTTCAGGCAGATCTCAGTGGTTCTGAGGGCTCTTTTAAAACAGGCAGCATGCTGGGGTGCTATGGCAGGGCCGGGGTCCTTTCAGTCCCAGGAATTATGTTCTGAGGCACAAAGGGCAGCTATTCACCAGCCTGTAATGGACTTCACACTAGCCTTTATGTCCCCTCTGAGAGAGAGAGAGAGAGAGAGAGAGAGAGAGAGAGAGAGAGAGAGAGAGAGAGAGAGAGAGAGAGAGAGAGAGAGAGAGAGAGTTGAGTTTTAACACTTTATTTATAAAACATTCTCCATTTTACACAATCATCTGTACATATCACATGTCCTCTTTTCAAGAACACTAAAACATTGATAAACAAAATCTCACAAAAAAATAAAAACAACAACAAACCAACCACAAAGTTCACAGCTCAGCTGTCAATACCAGCTCATGCTACTACAGAGCACAACACTCCTTTATGCACTCCTTTATCATCAAAGAGAAGTCGCCTATTCTCGGTCCTTGGTGGAACGAACTTCCCACCACAGTTAACACATTGACCGCCAGGAATTAGTCGGCCCCACTCTAGCACTGCCATGCTTTAAAAGATTGCATTTAAAAGGAGTGCATCACCTTGTTTGTAGAGCTATACCTATATTCTATATTCTAGCTATGGATACAATACTATGGCCCATTTGACATCACCTATCTATCGTTCAATATGTGAAAAATAATAAATTTTTCCATCCATACATTCCCGCGTTATACCGTAGTGAATTTAAGTATGGTTTTAGAGTGGTCTAGGGTAATTCCCGAAATGCTGAGTTATAGCCGTATACGTCAATTCCACTATAGATGTTGCCGTTTCTTGCCTGTACACGCTATTATTCCGAAATCAAATCTATATCATAGGTATTATGTTCCATCATGAATGCATGAAAGGGAGGGGGGTCGTTTCTGATTATTTGATTGTCAGTAACAGCATTCGTATTGAACACAAAGAATGCTTATCAGCGCGATTGGTATAAAAGCATTGCAGGATCAAGCAAAAATTTACATCAGATAGTCCTTACCTGTGATCGGGAGTATTCCAAAAATAATATTCCAATTGTTTGATCGCCATCTGGTACATCCAATGTCCATTTGGTCCACGGCATAATCCACCACAACATATGGATCGGGGATATTTGACGTGCTTCAATGGAACGGGAAGAACCGTTCCCCTCGCCTGACAAGGACAAATTTAACCAAGGACATTTGGCCATTCCACAGGCCAAGATACAAGGTTACAAAGGGTGCTCGATACTGCTGTCTAGCTGGATGCGGCCGGTATTGCACTTTGGCAACCTCAGACTCATTCCCTATGGTAACACGAAGGTCCCTGGATGAATAATGAATAAAAAATTCGAATAAAAGGAAAAACGATCAAATAACGAGTATACTCGTTGTTGGCGTTCAACAATTGGCGCCCTGGTAACACGAAGGTCCCTGGATGAATAATGAATAAAAATATCGAATAAAAGGAAAAACAATCAAATAACGAGTATACTCGTTGTTGGCGTTCAGCGATTGGCGCCCAATAACGAGTAAACTCGTTGTTGGCGGGGAATGTGTTAAGACAGCCGAAACCCGTCCAATCTTTCGCCGTCGACTAAAGACGTACTTCTTCAATCATTATCTGAAATGAGCTATCATCATCTCTAACCCTAACTAACCTTACTGTCATGCACATGTCCTAATATACTAACCTACACTGTAGCACTCAACACTTTGATGAGCATTGTTACTCAGCTGTTAGAGTTGTACCCTTCCTGCTGTCTTGTTGTACAAAACTTGTAACTCGCTTTGGATAAAAGCGTCAGCTAAATGACAAAATGTCAAATGTAAATGTTATGCGCCCATACATCAATGAATTGATCCAGGTTGTTCATTGCTCTATAACAATAAAAAAAAATCTATTTTCAGTCTGGCTTTCACCATCTAAATGGTAAATGGCTGCATTTATATAGCGCTTTTATCCAAAGCGCTTTACAATTTGTTCCTCACATTTTACACATTCACTCACTCATTCACACACCGATGTCAGAGGCAACCATGCAAGGTGCCAACCTGCACATCAGGAGCAATTAGGGGTTAAGTGTCTTGCTCAAGGACACTTTGACACGCTGCCCGGGAGGAGCGGGAATCAAACCAGCAACCTCGACTGCTCTACCTCCTGAGCCACTGTCGCCCCCAGCATCATGATCCATGACCTGTTCAACCTTGTTCCTCCTGCTGAGGTACACAGCCATCTTTGCTCTATACCAAGATACAATTTAAAAAAGGACACTTGTTTTTCTCTTGTTGACTGTATTTATAACAGAATGTACATCTCTCTTTAGAACACCTCTTCACCAGACTAGCAAAATGTCTCTAGTAAAAGTAACAGAGGCAGCAGTCTGGAACAGTCGAGAAAACAGTGGACAATTGTTTCCCTTTGTGCACAATAAGGACATGTGAGACATTGGGGTTCAACAGGGAAATAAAACCATTGACAGCCACTATGCCATGTAAAACCCTCCACTGCAGATCACCAATTTTCCTGAATAACGGTGGTTTGTACAACGCTCGCCACTCTGGTCTCACCTCATCACTGAGACCAAGGTGGGCTCTCCAGGGAGCGTATCCTTATGAAGAACCTTGACCAACATTTTGTACAGACACTTACAGTACCACTAACCTCATTAAAAACCACAACAGAAGAGTCTCCCATTTCTAAAAGAGGCCCTGTACAGTTTTTTAAATCAGGCAGCCGTTTTAATGGAGGAAAAAGATCCTCATCAATGGGATGAAGAGACCCGTTGGTAACACTTTATAATAACACTCAGTTATAAGACCTTTATAAGGTATTTGTAGATAATGAACTAATCATGAACAAACCATTTATATACATTCATGATAGATTATTATTAAATCATTTATAACTATATTTGTATAACATTTACAGATTAGTTCTGCATTATTTATAACTCATTATCAACATTGTTTGTACTTGATTTGTTCATCATTAAATAATGTTGTTTAATGTGTAGTAACACATTTGTAGATGCTTTGAAAAATGGATATGAAAAAACGACTATAGTGTATCTCCATTTATTTTTCATGTTCAACAAATGATTTGTTAAGACATTCATAAAACATCTATAAATCATTTGCAGATGCTATCGTGGGGGCCAATCTAAAGTGAAGCCTATTCATCATTAACAAGTGTCTAATACAGTTAATTATTTGTTTACTTTTTCATCACATGTTACAAATGTTGTAGGCAGCTTTCGGATAAACCCTTTGTTGTGACATCAAACAGTGACAGAATTAGGACTAAATATAAATGCAATTTTATTAACATATAAAATACATGTGCATGACATATTAGAGACAGAGTGGTTATGGCTTGTCCCCCTAAAGACACATTAGAGACAGAGTGGTTATAGCTTGTCCCCCTAAAGACATATTAGAGACAGAGTGGTTATGGCTTGTCCCCCTAAAGACACATTAGAGACAGAGTGGTCAGAGCTTGTCCCCCTAAAGACACATTAGAGACAGAGTGGTTATGGCTTGTCCCCCTAAAGACACATTAGAGACAGAGTGGTTATAGCTTGTCCCCCTAAAGACATATTAGAGACAGAGTGGTTATGGCTTGTCCCCCTAAAGACATATTAGAGACAGAGTAGTTATGGCTTGTCCCCCTAAAGACACATTAGAGACAGAGTGGTCAGAGCTTGTCCCCCTAAAGACACATTAGAGACAGAGTGGTTATAGCTTGTCCCCCTAAAGACATATTAGAGACAGAGTGGTTATGGCTTGTCCCCCTAAAGACATATTAGAGACAGAGTGGTTATAGCTTGTCCCCCTAAAGACACATTAGAGACAGAGTGGTTATGGCTTGTCCCCCTAAAGACACATTAGAGACAGAGTGGTCAGAGCTTGTCCCCCTAAAGACATATTAGAGACAGAGTGGTTATGGCTTGTCCCCCTAAAGACACATTAGAGACAGAGTGGTCAGAGCTTGTCCCCCTAAAGACACATTAGAGACAGAGTGGTTATGGCTTGTCCCCCTAAAGACACATTAGAGACAGAGTGGTCAGAGCTTGTCCCCCTAAAGACATATTAGAGACAGAGTGGTTATGGCTTGTCCCCCTAAAGACATATTAGAGACAGAGTGGTTATAGCTTGTCCCCTAAAGACATATTAGAGACAGAGTAGTTATAGTTTGTCCCCCTAAAGACATATTAGAGACATAGTGGTCAGAGCTTGTCCCCCTAAAGACACATTAGAGACAGAGTGGTTATAGTTTGTCCCCCTAAAGACATATTAGAGACAGAGTGGTTATAGTTTGTCCCCATAAAGACACATTAGAGACAGAGTGGTTATAGTTTGTCCCCATAAAGACACATTAGAGACAGAGTGGTTATAGTTTGTCCCCATAAAGACATATTAGAGACAGAGTGGTCAGAGCTTGTCCCCTAAAGACACATTAGAGACAGAGTGGTTATAGTTTGTCCCCATAAAGACATATTAGAGACAGAGTGGTCAGAGCTTGTCCCCTAAAGACATATTAGAGACAGAGTGGTCAGAGCTTGTCCCCCTAAAGACATATTAGAGACAGAGTGGTCAGAGCTTGTCCCCCTAAAGACACATTAGAGACAGAGTGGTTAGAGCTTGTCCCCATAAAGACATATTAGAGACAGAGTGGTCAGAGCTTGTCCCCTAAAGACATATTAGAGACAGAGTGGTCAGAGCTTGTCCCCCTAAAGACATATTAGAGACAGAGTGGTCAGAGCTTGTCCCCCTAAAGACATATTAGAGACAGAGTGGTCAGAGCTTGTCCCCCTAAAGACATATTAGAGACAGAGTGGTCAGAGCTTGTCCCCCTAAAGACATATTAGAGACAGAGTGGTCAGAGCTTGTCCCCCTAAAGACATATTAGAGACAGAGTGGTTAGAGCTTGTCCCCCTAAAGACATATTAGAGACAGAGTGGTCAGAGCTTGTCCCCCTAAAGACATATTAGAGACAGAGTGGTTAGAGCTTGTCCCATGGCACTTCATAGTAAGAACACAACGTGGTACAATCACCAGCCAGTGGATATAAAATATGGATATAAAAACCACCTGTAATACAAGACATGTTTGTATTAGCTGTCCTTGATTCAAGGTTTGGTGAAATTGGCCGCGACCTTAACACTTTCAGTGCCGGCCATTAACGTTGATTAATGTCTTTGAGTGCCATCATCCACTTCAATGATAGCGTTAAAAACGCATAATCTATGTTTTAAATTATGGCTATGTGTCTAATCTGCCCGTCGCTTATCAATGACTTGTTTGCAGTCAACATTGTCAAAACGGATTGTTTTTTAATCGGTTCATATCCTTTTTATAGCATTTCGAAAAGCTACAGTTTTCTCGAAAATTTCCGGAAAATAGAAAGATTCCGTCATAAACGGCATTTATTGGAATATTCTCGAATACACTAGACACGTTGTCATTTGTCGGCCTATTTATGAATAGTTAAATAAATGCTAGATTATCGATAGTATATGTGTACTTATGCACGCTATAGAAGCGAGCTGAGAAATCGATTATCTTATTTCCTCAACAGCACACACACACACACACATTTACACATACGGGACACGCTATTATCTCAGTGAAGACGGCTCTGATTATCCTAAAACTGGTAACATAGACTCCTTACCTTAGATCAGATGTTCTCCAAAAAGATTATTCCAATTCCTGATCGCCATTCCAAATATCGATCGCGTTTATTGATTGATTATTGGCTGCTGTAAATATATATTCCAGGCTGCTTTCCACCTCTTCATCAGATCCCTCGCCAGCATAGTGGAGCCAGTAAGCTCCCCCCCACAGATCCACCAGTGTAATCGAATGGCCTGCAGTTACACAGGGATAGACGATAGGGGGCGGTATTTTCCCATCGGAGCTCCTAGAGGGGCTGCTGTACCATTGATTGATTGATTGAAAACTTTATTAACAGATTGCAGAATGGGTACAATACAGTACAGCTCAATACCCACAATTGTTAAGGGGATGCAGACCAGAGAAAGACTTTCGTCTTGTTTCCACCAGGGTCCCCCATTTTCAATTCATCAGGACATATATGACATACATGACATACAGATAGTCAGTACTGCTACATCTATACATTTATGACATACCAGATTTGCAAATACAGTACTGTTTGTGATACAGAAGGAGTCAAGAAAAGGGAGTATATACATTTGACGTAGAAACTGTACATTGGAGGAGGTTGGGTGGGGGGGGTTGGGTACACTGGGATATTGACAACCATACTGGGTAATTTACATTGGAGGTGGTTGGGGGGGGGGGGGGGGGGGCACACTGTATAAACAAGCAAAACTGTACATTGAGGGGGGGGAGACTCTGTACAAACAAACAAAATTGTACATTGGACTATTGACAAAACCATACTAGGTAAATGACTGTACATTGGAGGGGGTTGGGTTAGGATATTTACAGGGGCCAGTGTTGAATTGCAGTCTCCCGTAGGTGTCTCTTGAGAGAGGTTTTGAAAGTGGGTAGTGATCCACATTCCTTTACAGCTTTGGGTAGGGCGTTCCACATTGATGTGGCATAATTGCGAAACGTGTTTAGTCCCTTATTTGAGCCGAATCTGGGTTTAACATGATTTGTGGAGCTCCCTCTGGTGTTGTGATCGTGGTATTCACTGACCTTTGGGAAGTATTTTGCCATGTACATGGGTACCTTGGTCGTGTAGTGTATCTTGTAGACCAGGCCCATTGCAAGTTGCTGTACTCTGTCATCTACTCTAAGCCATCCTAGGTTGTCAAAGTGGGCAGGGGTGAGGTGGGTTCTAGGAGTAAGGTCAAGCAGTAGTCTGACCAGTTTGTTTTGAGATGTTTGTAATTTTGTTTTTAGCGCCTTTGAGGTGCTTTGGTACCATGAGGTGCAAGCATAGTCGTAGTACCCCTGAATGAGTGCTCCTGCCAGAGTCTTCAGGGTATTCTTGTTTACCAGAGAGGAGATCCGGTACAAGAATCGAGTTCGTTGGTTGACTTTTTTTATTACATTGGATGCCATTTTGTCACAGGAGAGATTAGCCTCTAGGATGGAACCCAGGTAGGTAATTTCATCTTTTCTTGTGACAATATTGTCACCCACTGTAACTGAGAAGCCGTCGGTCTTGCTGAGTTTGTTATTTGAACCGAAGAGAATGGACTCTGTTTTGCCCATGTGTAATGATAGTTTGTTATCAGCGAGCCATATGCAGATTCTGCCTAGTTCCGAGCTGAGGGTTTTTTCAACCTGTAACTTGTTCTTGTCAGAGACCAGCAGGGCTGAGTCGTCCGCAAACAGGAACAAGTTGCAGTCACAAGCTGACGACATGTCATTTGCATAAATTAGGAACAGTAGCGGTCCTAGTATGCTTCCTTGTGGAACACCACAGCTCACTGTGAGAGGGGGGGATAGGGTACCGTTTACCTCCACCATCTGTTCCCTCCCCTCAAGGTAGGATTGCATCCAGCTCACTGATAGACTATCAAAACCAATTGCTTTTAGCTTGTCAATCAGAATGGAGTGATTGACCGTGTCAAAGGCCTTTTGTAGGTCCAGCATGACCATGCCGCAGTATTTGCCTGCGTCCACCTCTTGTTTGATGTGGTCATTCAAATAGAGAAGGCATGTGTCAGTGGAGTGGGATGTTCTGAAGCCAGATTGGAATTCGTAGATTAGATTTTTTTCCGCTAGGTACTTTTCGACCTGTTCGTAGACTATTTTTTCCATGACTTTCGAGATGGAGGTGAGAATAGAAACAGGGCGGTAGTTGCCTGGGTCTAATTTGCTGCCCTTTTTGTGCAGAGGGGTCACCCTCGCAATTTTGAAGTCCTTGGGGACGTGTCCCTGTTTTATGGAGAGGTTTATTATGTGTGTGATGATTGGGGTGATGGCGGCTGCTGAGTCTCTGAGGAATTTGGAGGGGATGTTGTCATGGCCAGTGGCCTTGTTAGGTTGGAGGGCGCTCAGTTTATTGAGTACCTCATCTGTTGTTACCATTTCCAGCTTGAAGTCGTCCTTGCGGACCCCTAGGTTTTTGTAGTAAGCTACTATGTGTTCTACCCCATAAAGCCCTGAGTGGGAGGGTAGTTTGTTTACCAGTGTTGTGGCTATGTTTGTGAAGAAAATGTTTAAGTAATTGGCTACATCCAGCTTGTCTGTGATGAGCGTGTTGTCCGTTTTTATGTTTATGTTTGAGAATCTGGTTTTAAGTTTTTTACTGCATCCTAGTTGATTATTGAGTAATTTCCAAAGTTCACGTGGTTTGTTTTTGTTTTCCTCAGTTTTGTCATTGATGAAATTCTTTTTTGCAGTTTTGATCATGGAGTTTACGTCGTTTCTTAGTCTGTTTCTTTCTAGTTTGAGTTCAGTCACGTGGGCTTGGAGTTCACTGCTCGTGCTTTTAGTAAGCTTTGACTGATTTTTACGAAACTCAGAGCATTTTTTGTCTCTGGTTTTCATAGCGGCCAGTATTTCGGAGTGCATCCACGGCTCAGCGCGATTTTTTACCCTGGTGGTTCTTAGGGGGGCCATGTCGTTTAGTATTGTTGAGAATTTGGTTTTGAAACCAAGCCATGTTTCTTCAACCAGTGTACCATTGAGTTCATCTGACCAGTCCAGGCTCTCCAGTTCAAGGTTAAAGGCCTCGCTAGAGTAGGTTTTAAGGTCTCTAGATGTGACTGTTTTGTGGCAGCCAGCCTTTTGTTTTAGTTTTTTGCGGGTACAGAATATCATATAATGATCACTTAACCCGCGTGCTATAACCCCTTTCTTGGAGATCTTGGACTTGTCGGAGGTCAGAATGAGGTCAATGGTAGTCTGAGTTGATTCACATACACGTGTGGGTTGGGTGATTAGCTGGCTGAGGCCGTGCAGATCACAAAACCTACTGAATGACTTGAAGACGGGTGCATCTTTTCGTTGCATATCCGTGTTCCAGTCTCCAATAAGAATTTTGTCTACATCCTCAACTCCAGCTAAACACCCATCCAGTGTATCATAAAATTCACTATGATCTGGCGGCCTGTAGACTGTGCCAACCAGTAGGGATTTCGCCCTTTCGAATAGGATTTCCACCCATACAGTTTCAATTGATTTATGATTCAGGTCATTTCTGTTGATGAATTTGGTGTCCTTGTGTATGTACATACAGACACCACCTCCATGTTTGTTCCTATCATTCCTAATTATTGAGTAGTTCTCAATCTCTATCTCTGGATCTTTTACAGAATCGTCAAGCTTAGTTTCTGAGAAGCACAGTATGTTTGCCTTACCATTTATGAATAGTTGTTTGATTTCATCCAATTTGTTTTTTAAGCTGTTAATGTTAATGTGAAAAATGTTCAGTCCATTGGCGTTGGTTATTTCAATTATGTTGGCAGGTTCGAAGTATTGTTCGTTTGTGATCTGTTCCTCTGTGTGGAGCTGGGGGGCTTTGTTGTTGAGGGTGGGAAGGGGGGAGGGGGGGTCGGGTCCCGCTCCGTGCTGGAACAACAAAGAAGGGGGGAGGGGGGGGGTCGGGTCCCGCGCCGTGTTGGAACAACAAAGGACTCGTTCCTGGATGTTTCCGTTGTTAGCTCTGCTAGCTAGCCGGCTATCGGGCGTCGAGATGTTTAAATCCCGCGTCGAGTTGGTCGTCATGGTTTCGACCCTCGGTTCACCTCCTCTCGTCTCTGCCTCACGTGTGCTCGTCTGCTGCGGCGTCATTGGGGAACAGTTGCCGTCCGCGCAGTGGATGTTGCCACGGGTCGAGTTGTTGATGTTGGTCGCGATGGAAACCACCTTCGCTTCTTGCGCTGCCAGACCAAGTCTTCTCGCCTGAGTTCTGGTCAAGACCGGGCCTGGGTTTAAATGAATGTCTCCCGAAAGTAGTAGAACCAGGATGATCATGGTCCTACGGTCCAATCTGCCATTCGGGGGTAAGTTCTTACGTGCCGGGCTCGCTGTTAGTAGCGTGTGTATAGCCGCCGTTCCGACGTGTAGATGTTTCTTTTCAGAGTCATTGAGAAGGTAGAAGTCACTGTGGGTCTCGTTAAATCCGTTTTCACTTCTCTCCACTTCTGTTAGATGTTGCTTCATTGATGAATTGAGGTATAAATCCGTAATCCATATTATGAGGAGGAGAAAATGTGCACAAAACCTTGTTGTTTTGGATCGATGGTGAGAGCTCTCTGTAATGCGACTGCTCATGACTGCGCCGGATGTCTGGTGATGTCTGGTGACCAACGGGAGACTCGGTTGATGAAATATGAATTCAGATCGCTAATAAAATAATCAAGCGACAATTTGCGTCGTCGGCACTCAACGGGGGGCATGAAATGACGACATAACACGTCGCTGGCACTCAAAGTGTTAAGCAGCGTATAGAACTTAGAAGTTATATCAAGACCAACCACCATATTCCTACTTTCTTTTTATTGGAATTGAGAGTATCACTCCTGGGGTACGAGGAGGTGATGTTAATACCAGAAGGAAAAGCAGAGAGAGGCTTTTTGGATTTAAAATGTTATGTCTGAACTCCAATAGGATGAATGAGGAGTTCAATGTCAATAATTTTTTTTCTTGCTTTCATTATTTTGTTTTTATGTTTTGTATGGATATTGTAATTGGCAGATGACTCCGTCATGTATTTTGATGTGGACATTTCATTGGTGAGTCTAGGAATGTAACCTATTTTCTGATTGGTGTGTTGTTGTCCATTGTGGTGGCCATTTTACTGGGTATCTAAGCTCCATTGTTCTGTTTGTCATGTAACCCTGATGAAGGCGTGTTGCCAAAACACGCTGATCCAAATGTAAATTAAAAATGTTTTCCTATTATTTCCAAAAATTATGAAATAAGAATGGTGCAATGTTTTCATCCACTAGTAGGTTGACTGAGCTCTTGATACGAGGACTAACACTAGACAACAGTATTTCAGACTGCCCTGTCATTTCGTGACTACGGTTTGATTAGTAGTAGTAATAGTAGTTTTATTCAGTCATCATCTCACACAATACAATATATATACACCATTAACAATATTTGATTTTACAGTGACTGAAAAGGTACAGACTGAAGCATAATGCTTATATATGCCTGTCCTATATTATTAACAAAATTAAGACTCCAAAACAGTATTCTAAAAGAAAATAGCACAAACAAAAATGTATTATTCACCCTTGTAGTTTTCAAAATTAACTTTACAAACCATTTTCTTAAAAACCAAAAGCGTATTACTCATTCTTAACTGTATATCAGCATTGTTCCACAAGTTAACCCCAATAATAGAAATACACCTCCTTTTAATCCCTTTCTTAGCTTTTTGAACAGTAAATTTACAAATATCTCTCAAATCATATTTTCTTTCATGTATTGAAAAAAACCTTTGCACCCCGTCTGGGAGTAACTTTGCTTTAGCTCTGTACATTATTTGCATAGTTTTATAATAAACCAAATCATTAAATTTCATAATATGAGACTTTATAAACAATGGATTTGTGTGTTCATAGTAACCAGCCATTGGTAATGTTTGCAGACAGTGGAGTACAACAGATCGAAGTTCTGATTTACAATGGGTTAAGAAAGTTCCATCTCTTGAAGAATGTATATTATAAATATACCCAATAATGATATGGTCAGAAATAGCATTAGGGCTTTATTAAGCAACTGCTTGTATGTGGAGAACCATGGGTATTCAAGATGGTGGCTTGTTATTTTTAAGTCTGATGGTGACATGCTCCAAAAGTCACTTTGTGTGGCAATAAAGAAAGACATGGCAAAAGGAAGCGGCAGCATGTCGACCTCTCCTGCTCAGTCCCCCATGTGACCAGCAGGTGCTGGGATATGGTGCAGCTGTCTCTCTCATCCCTGGTGGCTGAAGTAGCAACATATTATAACTTTACAAAATGTCCCTTTTAAACCAGGAAGCTGCACACATGTACCGTACTGTGATTCAGCTTGGAAAAACAAATGGGACTTCTCTGTACATCTGTACCTCTCTCTCTCTCTCTCTCTCTCTCTCTCTCTCTCTCTCTCTCTCTCTCTCTCTCTCTCTCTCTCTCTCTCTCTCTCTCTCTCTCTCTCTCTCTCTCTCTATGTTATCTCTCTCTCTCTACGTTATCACTCTCTCTCTCTCTCTCTCTCTCTCTCTCCTCTCTTTCTCTCTCCTCTCTTTCTCTCTCTTTCTTTCTGTTTCTCTCTCTCTCTCTCAAAATTCTCCCTGATCATTGCTTTAAAAATCTCCACAGATAACAGAATATTATGATATAGCCGATATTCTGATACTGAAAAATCATCTGAATTGTCTTCTCCTTCTTGCGATCTGTGATTCCACCGCCCCCCCCCACACACACACACACACACACACACACACATACACACACACACACACACACACACACACACACACACACACACACACACCACCACCACCACCACCACCACCACCACCTCACCCCTCTACTTTCGAACACATAAAAGCATTAACTTTTAAACTGCATACTTAAGATTTCTCCCCAAATAATTGAGAAAGCACAGTCGGGGGTTATGTAAGGCACAACAGTGCTGTGAGCTCCTCAATAGAAACCAAAGCTACTGTCATCTCCTCTCTGTAGGCCCAGGCAGACAGGCAGGCAGACAGGCAGGCAGGCATACAGGCAGACAGGCAGGCAGACAGACAGGCAGGCAGACATATTCAACTCTAGGGCTTCCTACTTCTATAACTTCTACTGCTTCCCTCGTCGCTCTCTTTGTATCCTCTCTCTCTCTCTCTCCCTCTCTCTCTTTCTCTCTCTCTCTTTCCCTCACTCTCAACTTTGCTCTCTCTGTAGTCAAAACTTCAAAGACAACGAGATATTCTGCAAAAAGCATGAAAACATCAAGCTTGTGTTTGCTTGCTTTGACCCCGCAGGCCCAGCCTATAACCCCCGACTTGCAAGATGTGCAATATGCATGAAGGAGCGACCGACCGAATCCAGAGATGTTCTTCCTCCTCCTCCTCCTCTTCCATAAAAATACACACTGCTATCCTCGTTCTTCCATGTGCTGCCGCGATGAAGACTGCTGTGTAGAATGCGGTTGAGTCTCATCTGGCGTATGGCAGTCTGTCTCCATACCTCACAGAAACCTGTATTTAGGTGAACAACACAATGCAGAAATATCTTCCTGAATTCAAGCTCCCAGTGCTTCTATGCTGTAGTGACAAGGTCTCCATCCTGAGATGGAGGTGATGAATGCTATTTGCTACACTGGATATTTAGGGTGGGCTGATGTTTAAATATACATTTTTTATGTAAGCCATAAAAAAACGATATAGTTATATCCATATAAAATGCCCACATCTTATAAAGTAATGCGACAGAAGATCATTTAATGTTTAGTTTGTTTGTTGTTGTTCATTTCCATTCTTCTAAGTCAAGGACTCAAGCACTTGCAAAAAGATTAAATTAACGTATTCTCAAAGGGCTATGTTTTATTTTCCTCTCGTAGAGTTGTGACCAAATGCAGAACAGCAGTAAAGCAATATTGAAAACAATAGGCTATGTAAGGCGGGCGGCTAGGTGGTGTAGTGGGCAAGGCACTCGCCACCAGTGTGGAGACGCTAGGATTCGCGTGTTCGAATCCAGCTCTCCACATTGTTTTCAGTTTAGCTGGTCGTCCGCAGTAATACACATTGGCCGTATTACGGGGAGGGAAACTGAAGGGTGGGGATCGGGCGTTGTGAACAAGCGACTCCTACAAGTCGGTTGGTGCGCCTGCGCAGTAGAATCAGGAAGTGTCGGGGGCAGCGTGAGCCTCCCACGCGTTACTCCTCGACACTGAGAGATCGAGCTGCGCAGGTGAAAAGATGCGACTGCTGTTACCTCAAGTACCGGAGGGGACTTGTGCTATGTATGACTTAGTCCACATTGCAGCCGGCTTGTGGGAGGCAAGAAACAGCGTCCGTGACAGGGGAGGGTTGAATTGGATGATACGAAATTGGGATGGGAGAAAAAGTATAGAAAAATGGGAGAAAAAGTGGATAAAAAAAAAAACAATAGGCTATGTAAGAATAAGGTTTACATAATGTATAAAGCATTTGATCTAAATATAGCTAGGTTAATGAACTCATTCCTTTAAAGCAAAGTCGGCTGAGTTCAAGTATGTCAAATAGGCCAAGTGGCTAAGCAGCAGAAAAAAAACTGCAATACCAAACTGTAGGCTGATTATGTCTTCATAGTTGTCACTGGGTGGTTGCTTCTCCGAAAGCACCAAGATAAATCCAAGATAAAGGTTTCAGCACCATGGAGAGGAGGGTGGGTGGACCAGAGGCAACCAGGTCACAATTGGGCCAACTTCAATATTTGACGTTTGTCCAAAAGACACTTTAACTTCAGTATCCTTCAGTAATCATCCTCAACGTCACTCCGACAGTCACCATCGACCTCCTTTTATGCCACGAAGCGCATCATGAGACCAGTGAAACTGAACGTTCCGGTAGTTACTGTAGTTACTATCACCGCTCAACAACACAGCTCACAGTAGGGCTGTAGTTACTCTCACCGCTCAACAACACAGCTCACAGTAGAGCTGTAGTTACTCTAACTGCTCAACAACACAGCTCACAGTAGGGCTGTAGTTACTCTCACCGCTCAACAACACAGCTCACAGTAGGGCTGTAGTTACTCTAACTGCTCAACAACACAGCTCACAGTAGGGCTGTAGTTATTCTAACCGCTCAACAACACAGCTCACAGTAGGGCTGTAGTTACTCTCACTGCTCAACAACACAGCTCACAGTAGGGCTGTAGTTACTCTCACTGCTCAACAACACAGCTCACAGTAGGGCTGTAGTTACTCTCACCGCTCAACAACACAGCTCACAGTAGGGCTGTAGTTACTCTCGCTGCTCAACAACACAGCTCACAGTAGGGCTGTAGTTACTTGAACTGCTCAACAACACAGCTCACAGTAGGGCTGTAGTTACTCTCACTGCTCAACAACACAGCTCACAGTACTGTAGTTACTCTAACTGCTCAACAACACAGCTCACAGTACTGTAGTTACTCTCACTGCTCAACAACACAGCTCACAGTACTGTAGTTATTCTAACCGCTCAACAACACAGCTCACAGTAGGGCTGTAGTTACTCTCACTGCTCAACAACACAGCTCACAGTAGGGCTGTAGTTACTCTAACTGCTCAACAACACAGCTCACAGTACTGTAGTTACTCTAACTGCTCAACATCACAGCTCACAGTAGGGCTGTAGTTACTCTAACTGCTCAACAACACAGCTCACAGTAGGGCTGTAGTTACTCTAACTGCTCAACAACACAGCTCACAGTAGGGCTGTAGTTACTCTAACTGCTCAACATCACAGCTCACAGTAGGGCTGTAGTTACTCTAACTGCTCAACAACACAGCTCACAGTAGGGCTGTAGTTACTCTCACTGCTCAACAACACAGCTCACAGTAGAGCTGGATTAACTCTAACCGCTCAACAACACAGCTCACAGTAGGGCTGTAGTTACTCTAACCGCTCAACAACACAGCTCACAGTAGGGCTGTAGTTACTCTCACCGCTCAACAACACAGCTCACAGTAGGGCTGTAGTTACTCTCACCGCTCAACAACACAGCTCACAGTAGGGCTGTAGTTACTCTAACTGCTCAACATCACAGCTCACAGTAGGGCTGTAGTTACTCTCACCGCTCAACAACACAGCTCACAGTAGGGCTGTAGTTACTCTCACCGCTCAACAACACAGCTCACAGTAGGGCTGTAGTTACTCTCACCGCTCAACAACACAGCTCACAGTAGAGCTGTAGTTACTCTAACTGCTCAACAACACAGCTCACAGTAGGGCTGTAGTTACTCTCACCGCTCAACAACACAGCTCACAGTAGGGCTGTAGTTACTCTCACTGCTCAACAACACAGCTCACAGTAGAGCTGTAGTTACTCTCACCGCTCAACAACACAGCTCACAGTAGAGCTGTAGTTACTCTAACTGCTCAACAACACAGCTCACAGTACTGTAGTTATTCTAACCGCTCAACAACACAGCTCACAGTAGGGCTGTAGTTACTCTAACTGCTCAACATCACAGCTCACAGTAGGGCTGTAGTTACTCTAACTGCTCAACAACACAGCTCACAGTAGGGCTGTAGTTACTCTAACCGCTCAACAACACAGCTCACAGTAGGGCTGTAGTTACTCTAACTGCTCAACATCACAGCTCACAGTAGGGCTGTAGTTACTCTCACTGCTCAACAACACAGCTCACAGTAGGGCTGTAGTTACTCTAACTGCTCAACATCACAGCTCACAGTAGGGCTGTAGTTACTCTCACTGCTCAACAACACAGCTCACAGTAGGGCTGTAGTTACTCTAACTGCTCAACAACACAGCTCACAGTAGGGCTGTAGTTACTCTAACCGCTCAACAACACAGCTCACAGTAGGGCTGTAGTTACTCTCACCGCTCAACAACACAGCTCACAGTAGGGCTGTAGTTACTTGAACTGCTCAACAACACAGCTCACAGTAGGGCTGTAGTTACTCTCACTGCTCAACAACACAGCTCACAGTACTGTAGTTACTCTAACTGCGCAACAACACAGCTCACAGTACTGTAGTTACTCTCACTGCTCAACAACACAGCTCACAGTACTGTAGTTACTCTAACTGCTCAACAACACAGCTCACAGTAGAGCTGTAGTTATTCTAACCGCTCAACAACACAGCTCACAGTAGGGCTGTAGTTACTCTCACTGCTCAACAACACAGCTCACAGTAGGGCTGTAGTTACTCTCACTGCTCAACATCACAGCTCACAGTAGGGCTGTTGTTACTCTAACTGCTCAACAACACAGCTCACAGTAGGGCTGTAGTTACTCTAACTGCTCAACATCACAGCTCACAGTAGGGCTCTAGTTACTCTCACCGCTCAACAACACAGCTCACAGTAGGGCTGTAGTTACTCTCACTGCTCAACAACACAGCTCACAGTAGGGCTGTAGTTACTCTCACTGCTCAACAACACAGCTCACAGTAGGGCTGTAGTTACTCTCACTGCTCAACATCACAGCTCACAGTAGGGCTGTAGTTACTCTAACTGCTCAACAACACAGCTCACAGTAGGGCTGTAGTTACTCTCACTGCTCAACAACACAGCTCACAGTAGGGCTGTAGTTACTCTAACTGCTCAACAACACAGCTCACAGTAGGGCTGTAGTTACTCTCACCGCTCAACAACACAGCTCACAGTAGGGCTGTAGTTACTCTCACTGCTCAACAACACAGCTCACAGTAGGGCTGTAGTTACTCTAACCGCTCAACAACACAGCTCACAGTAGGGCTGTAGTTACTCTAACCGCTCAACAACACAGCTCACAGTACTGTAGTTATTCTAACCGCTCAACAACACAGCTCACAGTAGGGCTGTAGTTACTCTAACCGCTCAACAACACAGCTCACAGTAGGGCTGTAGTTACTCTAACTGCTCAACAACACAGCTCACAGTAGGGCTGTAGTTACTCTCACTGCTCAACAACACAGCTCACAGTAGCCTCTTGGAGAGAGGAGGCACTGGCCAGCAGGGAGATGCTGGTGTGCAGACTGCCGACGATTTTGAGAAATGAATGTATCTAATCTAACGCTAGAGCAATAGTCTATCATAAACAACCGGCAGGGGGAGGGTAAACGTACATCCCCATCGGGGATACAAATTAACGGCCGGAGGTACAGTAGGGATGTGAAAAGCAGAGGTAAGGAAATCCCCCCATCTTCCACCGGCAAATAACACCCTGCTTGAAATCACAGTTTCAACCACTTACAAATACATACAGACAGACACACATGCTGTATGTACTGTATGTATGCATGCACCACATTCATCTCCCCACACACCCTACTCACACCCTACTCATGCACGCACGCACGCACGCACGCACGCACACACACACACACACACACACACACACACACACACACACACACACACACACACACACACACACACACACACACACACACACACACACACACACACACACACACACACACACACACACACACACACACACAGACACACACGCACACACACACACACACACACACACACAAACATACTCACACGCACACATCTTACTCAGCCTCTCTCTAGGTGTCTGAGCTGAAGAGGGGAGTCCGAGTTATGATTTCTTTTTGAGGAGGTACAAAAGGCCTCATTTATCAGCAGGCTGCTTCCTCGAGCCCAGACCGGCGCTGTCATAACAGAGGGATGGTGGCCATAAAGTCTGATGAAAAATACAGCAGTGCGCTAACACATGCCGCAGCATAGCTATTAGTTCCCCTTTCACTGGCAATAAAATCAAATCAAAACAGATATGAATGCTGGTTTGTAGTCTGTTTTATCCACCTCTGTCATCTTCCTGGAGAACTGTGTTTGTTTGGGTGCTACGGTGGGCTTGACTTTGTGGAGTGAATGTCTAGACAGAGTGTGAAAGGTAGTTGGGTTGAAGGTACACAGTATAGTATTTGTAAATACATGGAGTATGCCCATCTCTCTTTGTGGGTGTTTAGTGCCAGCTATCAGCCGAATTACCACCAGCACAATGACCACCTTCTCACAGTGTGTATGACGAGTTATATAATTGTTGTGTGTGTGTGTGTGTGTGTGTGTGTTTGTTTGTGTATTTGTGTGTGTGTAATTATATCCCCCAAGCGACAGGGATATGATGTATTCACCCTGACCACGTCTGTTGCCACGGATCCTGTGTGTGAACACGATACCGTGAATATTCTTAAAGGAACACGGCAACATTTTGGGAAATGAGCTTACCGTCCTCTCCAGAGAGAGACAAGAAGATAGATACCAGTTCCCTCTCTGTGCGTTCAGTAGAAAGCTATCTAAGCTGGCCTGGGCTGCAAACGCGGAAGCGCTCTACAAGAAAGGACAGAGCCGGCTGTTCTTTCTTAGGAGGCTCAGGTCTTTTAATGTGTGTGGGGAAATGTTGTTCATGTTCTATCAGGCAGTGGTGGCAAGTGTGCTCCTCTATGCCGCTGTCTGCTGGGGTGGTAATACCACGGCCAGGGATGCCAGGCGGCTGGATAAGTTGGCAGTGGCGTCGCGTGGGTAAAATAATAGGGGATGCCAAAAAAAAAGTTATAAATTTATTTTATTTTATTAATATATATATATATATATTTTTTTTTACTTAAGCCAAGCAGTCACCATGTACAGTACGGCTCGGCGGCCACTGCCAGTCAAACCAAGCAGTCACCATGTACATTATGGCTCTGCGGCGTTACTACTATGAACAAAACAAAGCCAAGAGAACAGTTTTGACTCTTCAAATAAAGTGACTATATTTATTTTTCCAAATAAATATTATTTGAGTCATCCACAAATTTCACAATCCGTCAATGTCATTTACAATGTGTTTCCCTGAACAATGAGTGAACTAAAAACCAACAGGTATTGTGCTTTGTCAGCAGATAAAACATTTGACGCTATAGGAGAGGAGACTGTTGTGGTCTTGGTCCATGAAACAACTATTAATTGGCATTTATAAGACAGCACGCCTCAAAAAGAATTAAATAAACCAAACAAACATCACAGGTGTCCAAATTAACCTGGCTACTATGGAGGAATAAGTGACTGTGTATTCGAGCCCCTGGCCCCAAATGTACAGTCTCCTCACCACCGGATGTATATTTCCCTCCCACCCACCCACCCCCTCCTAATGTACAGTCCCCTCCCCATCATATCATATGTATATACTCTGTCAGGATCTATGAGTAACAGTACTGTATATTTGGATACCGCATATGTCACAAATGTATCAGTACTAAATACCTATATGTCCCTATGCCATAAATGTCATGTATATTGTGTATGTCATAAATGTCAATATGAATTGAAAATGGGGGACCCTGATGTAAACAAGACAAACATCTTTCTCTGGTCTGCATCCCCTTAACAATTGTGTGTATTGAGCCGTACTGTATTGTACCCATTCTGCAATCTGTTAATAAAGTTTTCAATCAATCAATCAATCAATCACGTTAGTTAGCATCCAAGCTAGCCATAACGTTAGTAGCTTAGCATCCAACCCAGCCATGATGATGGGTTGCAGTAATAAACCATGACCATTCTCCTGATGAATTGAAAAGGGGGACCCTGATGTAAACACGACGAAAGTCTTTCTCTGGTCTGCATCCCCTTAACAATTGTGTGTATTGAGCTGTACTGTATTGTACCCATTCTGCAATCTGTTAATAAAGTTTTCAATCAATCAATCAATCAATCAATCACGTTAGTTAGCATCCAAGCTAGCCATAACGTTAGTAGCTTAGCATCCAAGCTACTGTAGAAACTGCTTCTTACCTGGTCAATAAACTGGTCCTCCTTGCTCCTCCTGGACAGATAGATAATATCCACAGTGGTGTGCTGTGCTGGTCCTCAATAAATGTCCCGCCGGCGAAAAATAAGTGGCTAATAAAGTGCTAAATGTTTGATAATAGAATAGAGGATTCGTCCGAACGTGCCTGCTGTTAATAACATTTTCAATCAATCAATCAATCAATCAATCAATCAATCCCGCGAGGGGATGACGTCAGACCTATGGTTCAGACGTTGTCACGTGACTCACGTTAGATGCCAGTAATACCAGTATGTGGATTCTAGAGTACCTTTTTTTGCCAGAGGGACCAGTGTTAACTTGTGGAAAGGGCTTTAGTCAGCTCGACTGCTCGAATCCTATTGGCTAATAACTGGTTTTGGATGGATCACGTGGTGGATGCTAGGGAAAGACACCCCCCTCCTCCCCTCCTGCCTGCCTGAGCTGCAGTGACTCACTGCTGAGCACAGTGACAGCCAGCCTGCCTCAGTGAGTCTGACAGTGTAGAGCAGGGGTCTCAAACTCGCGGCCCGCGGGCCAATTGCGGCCCGAGGGATGATATTTTGCGGCCCCCTACTTGACGTCAACGTTTAGTGTTAATGCGGCCCGCACGCAACTGTTTGCCGAGTCGTTGCGCAAGAGTTGGAAGTTTTATTTATTTTATCACTTGTAGGCTACCATACATGACTTGTAGGCTCATGACAGCAATGTTATGTTAGTGACTTGGTTGAAACGTGATTCCGGAGTGATATCAAGTAAAGTGGAAGGCAAATATATCCTCGCTATCTCCTCTGACTGCGAGCAGTGCTCTGCTTGTCCGGCTGCACTGCCACTGTCTGTCTGTGTACGAGTCTGGTCCAATCACATTCAGCATCCCGTCAGCGTTTTCCCCCCTCACCCACAGTCTGCGAATCAGATGCAGAGTAGGGCGGGTCTTCACGGAATGCATGTCGTCTCTCTCTTTCAGTAATAGTCAGAGCAGAGTTGACAGCGCATCTACAGTAAACTCGCTCCAAGTTTTATCTCCGTGAGATTAATCATAAATGTAGCTACTAGCCTAGTTTCGCCAGCAGGCAGCCAGCAGAAAAATATGGCATTTTCAAAGATGGTCAGTAAAAGAAAAGTCGACTGCAATTCAAAGGTGAATGAATGGACTGAAAAATATGCGTTCATCCCGAGTCCCAGCACCAAACCAATGTGACTATATGCCAAGAAACTGTGAGGAATCCTGCACGCAGCCTAACGAGGGGGCGTGCCGTTTTTTCACCTTCACGCACCTGTTGGGAGTTTGCGATCAGCTCGGGAGAGTACTTGTATTGCAGACTCCCCTCCACTCCTTGTCGGGTCGTTCTTGTTGCTACCATCACCTGCCGCGTCTCCGGCTGAGACGACGTGCCAGCCATCACCACCTGTCGCCGTTTGCCTGGAGTGGGACACCGCCTTCGCTCTCTAATACTCTACGGGAGGATTCCAGTGTTCCCACTCCAGACGTCAAGCCGGCTACTTCCCAGCTCCCTCTTCGTGATCCCCGTTCCTGGGGTGAGGCTCGCCATCGCTCCCTATTACTCCACGGGAGGATGGCCGTGTTCTCATCCCGTTCCCCTCGGACCCCCTGTGTGCTGCATTGCCCGTGGGCAGCGTCTGGTCTGGAGGAGGAGGATTCCTTGGCAGAGCCGAGCCGCAGAGCCCTACTCGGTTGTAGGGACGAAGAAGATCCCTGTTACTTTTTCCCAGCCTGTTCGCCCGTTAAAGGCACAGTGCCGCCTTTTTTGTGTTCATGGACGTTTTATGTTTTTACCCCCTTAAATAAATAATGCCCTGTTTTTGGCTAACTCTCATACCTGTCTTGTGTTGTGCTATTGGGGTCGGTTTCAAACCATAACAGAAACGGTAGCTCTTGTGGAGGGTGGCAATTTGAAAATAATGTATGACTGAGTGATGGAGACCATGTTTGAAGGCAAACAAAAGCAAATCCCCCTCAGATCGCACAGCAACCAGAATAACTGAAATACTGACTGGTGATTTGATTAAACATCTTTGTGATAGAATAAAAAAAAATGCACAGTGCATTTCCATAGCTGTGGATGAGTCAAGTCAAGTCAAGTCAGTTTTATTTGTACATAGCACATTTCCAGGCAGCGGCAGCTGACACCAAAGTGCTTCACAAGCAAGTTGATAAAAACAAATTAGTGTGAGGCAAGGTATAAGCTTAAAAGAAGAAAAAAAACATAGCAAAGCAATGAAAGCAACAAAAACAAAACAATATGGTGCAAGATATAGGATTAAAAACATAATAAAGCAATGAAAGTAATAAAAACTGGTAGGACACAGTAAAACAAAGAGGATAGAGGGGCCAGGGGTCTAGTGGTGGTTAAGTAGGGGGGAAGGCCAAGGAGAACAGGTAGGTTTTCAAGAGTGATTTAAAAGCCTGTACGGTCTGGGCAGTCCGTACGCTGAGGGGGAGGCTGTTCCACAGTCTAGGCGCTGCGATGGAGAAAGCTCTGTCTCCCCTAGTCTTGAGCCTGGTTCTGGGTACCACCAATAGCATCTGGTCAGCTGATCTGAGTCCACTGACACCACTGAGAAGCCTATGTTCTGAAGAACCATTCATGTTCTGAAGAACTGTTCATGTTCTGAAATGTTTTTGCTAAAGATTGAGAAGATTGGATCAGTTGTACTTTTTTTTTGAATACTTGAAACCCTTTTTTTGTGGAATATTTGATGTGGCCCAGCCTCAGGTAAATTGAGTTTGAGACCCCTGGTGTAGAGAGTGAGAAAAAAAAATTAAAAAATTAACACAGAGATGAAAAATAATGATGTTTGATTATGATTGTAAACTATATTAAAAAAATTATATTTTTTTTCTTTTCATATTTCATATTTCATATTCATATTTTAATGGGGAAGCGTGGCTTCCCTTGGCTTCCAGGAGGATTCGCCACTGTAAGTTGGTGAAAAAGGCTGGCTCAGTGGTGGGGAGGAGACTGGACCCACTGGGGACCGTGGTGGAGAGCCGCACGCAGAACAAGCTGCTGGCCATTATGGACAATACCAGCCAGCCTCTCCACCATACCCTGGTGGGGCAGAGCAGCAGTCACAGCGGACGGCTAATCTCCCTGCACTCGAGGACTGAGCGGCATAGGATGTCTATTCCCTCCCAACCTCTGATGGGCTTTCCCCCTGACTTTGAATCCAGCCATACGCTATGCTGCCTTGAAAACGTCTCACTTAGTGCCCTCTCTAAATTGGTTGGCGCCTGTCTGTTTGATCCTCTTCCAGCAACTCTCATCAAAAAACTCTTCCCAACTCTAGGCCCTGCCCTACTCAATATCTTCAACACCTCCTTGTCTACTGGCGTGGTGCCCCTGGCCTTTAAATCAGCCGTCATTAAACCACTACTTAAAAAACCGAACCTCGACCCTCTAATCTTGAAAAATTACAGACCCATCTCCAATGTTCCGTTCCTATCCAAAATATTAGAACGGATTGTCGCAACGCAACTTACTGACCATCTATCAAACAATAATCGTAATGAATCTTTTCAATCTGGCTTTAGAGCCTTACACTCATTTCATTTAGAGCCTGAAACGGCGGTTACCAAAGTCACAAATGACTTACTGCTCTCTCTCGACTCAAACCTAACTTCTGTGCTCTTATTGCTTGATCTCAGTGCAGCCTTTGACACTATCATTTGATTCTTCTAGGTCGGCTCGAGAATCATGTTGGCATTCAGGGTCACTTGCTTGGTTGAAATCTTATTTAACTGATCGAACACACTGCATGGTTTGATGATTTAACATCTGAGACCCTCCCAGTGCAATGCAGTGTCCCACAAGGCTCTGTTCTGGGCCCTTTGCTATTTTCGATTTACATACTGCACCTCTGCAATATCATACGCAAATTTGGCATAAACTTACATTTTTACGCTGATGACACCCAATTATATATACCTATTAAGCCAAATGATTCCTCCCAATTACAAAATCTTGAGGCTTGCCTGCTTGCCGTTAAGTGGATGTTGCAAAATGTTCTACTCCTAAATGCAGATAAAACTGAGATGTTAATTGTTGGCCCCCCAAACCACAGAGGCCTGTTTGAGGACATCTCCCTCTACTTTGATACTTGTCATGTATCCCAGAGATCCACCATAAAAAAACTCTGAGTAATTTTTTATTCCTCCCTCTCATTTAATGCACATATAAAAAAAATAACCAAAATTGCCTTCTTCCATCTTCGTAATATCGCAAAAATTCACCCCATTTTAACTCTGGCTGCTGCTGAAATCCTAATTCATGCTTTTGTCTCATCTGTGAGGATTGGTTCATTCCCCGCCACATGCTTCTTAAGGTACTGTGATGATTGGTCCATTCCCCGCCACACGCTTCAGGAGCGATTATCAATTCCATCACGCACCTGTTGTAGTTTGTAATTAGCGCTCCAGAGGCTTCATATACTGGGACCTCCTTTCAATCGAGGTCGGGTCGTTTTGAATACTACTGCTTCTGCCTGCTTTCCCCCCGTTGTTGTGCCTCATCTACTTTCCCTCCAGGACATCTTTGGATTGCCGCTGGTGAATATCTTGATCCTCCGTTTGGAGCTGCGCCTCGTTGCCCGCTTTACGCGTTTGCGCTTTGGTGAGTTTTGGAACCAAACCTTTTTTGGATTATCTGTTTTGTGTGTTTGGATAACACTGAAGAGTATCGTTTTTGTTTGCACTGGACTCAGCTAAATTGTGTGTTTTGGATAACACTGAAGAGTATCGTTTTTGTTTGCACTGGACTCAGCTAAATTGTGTGTTTTGGATAAACACTGAAGAAGTACCATTTTGTTTTGTTCTGGACTCAGCTAAGGGAGGACTGAACTGCACTGCCTCTGTGTACTGTTGGACTGTTGTTGATCTCTCTCTCTCTCTCCGTTTCCACTCCGAGTTGGAGCTGGGAGTATCTGCAGAGCCGCAACGGCGTCTACGCCGATTCCCCACCTCTAACACCGGGAGGATCTGCAGAGCCGCAGATAACTCTGCCGAAGGCAGTCTCCTTTTTTGTTGTTCAGAATTGTTACTTGTCTCTTTTTGATTCTGTAAATAAATACGCCCTATTGTTTGGCTAACTCTGAACTACCTGTCTGTGCCGTGCAGTAGTAACATCATCACGTCTAGACTACTGTAATGCACTTTTTTCAGGCCTACCTAATTCAAGCATCAAAAATCTTCAACTTGTGCAAAATGCGGCTGCACGGATACTAACTAAAACAAGAAAATTTGAACACATCACACCAGTTTTGTCTGCCTTACACTGGCTTCCTATTCAAGTCAGATCTGACTTTAAAGTGCTACTCCTCACCTACAAACTTTTAAATGGGCATGCACCGCTCTATCTATCCGATCTCATCTCTCGATACTTGCCCGCTCGTGCTCTGCGCTCACAAAGTGCGGGGCTTCTTTCGATTCCTAGGGTTAAAAAGAAATCCGCCGGCCACAGAGCCTTTGTCTACCGCGCTCCCTACCTGTGGAACAAATTACCTGCCGTCGTCAGGGGCGCCTGCTCTGTCGAAGCTTTTAAATCAATGCCGGCCTTGTTTACCTTTTTACCCTGTTGAATGCTAACTTCAATGTTAGCGTTAAATACGCATAATCTATGTTTTAAATTATGGCTATGTGTCTAATCTGCCCGTCGCTTATCAATGACTTGTTTGCAGTCAACATTGTCGAAACGGATTGTTTTTTAATCGGTTCATATCCTTTTTATAGCATTTCGAAAAGCTATCGTTCTCTCGAAAATTTTCGGAACATTTAAAGATTCCCCCATAAACTGCATTTATTGGAATATTCTCGAATACACTAGACACGTTGTCATTTGTCGGCCTATTTATGAATTGTTTTCAAATAAATGCTAGATTATCGATAGTATATGTGTACTTATGCACGCTATAGAGGCGGGCTGAAAAATCTATTCTCTCGTTTCGTCAAGATCACACACACACACACACACACACACACACACACACACACACACACACACACACACACACACACACACACACACACACACACATTATTGATTGATTATTGGCTGCTGTAAATATATATTCCAGGCTGCTTTCCGTCTCGCGATCAGATCCCTCATCATCAGACGACTCGCCAGCATAATGGAGCCAGTTGGCTCCACCTCTACAGATCCCACAGGGATCTCCCAGTATAATTGACTGACCTGCAGTTACACAGGGATAGACGATAGGGGGCGTTTTTTTTCCCATCGGAGCTCCTGGAGGGGCTGCTGTACCAACGGGAGACTCAGTTGATGAAATATGAATTCAGATCGCTAATAAAAAAATCAAACGACAAATCGCGTCGTCGGCACTCAACGGGGGGCATGATAAGACGACAATTCTCGTCGTCGGCATTCAAAGTGTTAAGACCCATCTTTTCTCTCTCTCCTTCAACCTACCCTGATCTCACCTGGTCGGGGACTGACCCTTAGATTAATCTGTCTAGTTTAGTTAGGATGTCTATTTGCTCCCATGTCTGCTTTTCTGCAGACATGGGAGAACCTTTTTAACCTCTGTCTCTGTCTCAACCGGTCCCATGGAACAGCTTCATACCGCCTTCTGTCTGGCCTGCAGTGCTGAACCTTACCTGCTCCGCCCTGACCAATTCTGAGTGGCTTCTCCTGCCCCCTGGGGCATACGGCCCTGAGCTATTGTCTTGTATCTCATCCTGTATCCATACGCTTGCAGTAGTTTTATCTATTACTCAATTTCTCAATTTTCTTATATACTATGATTCTACTGTGACCATGTATGCATATGCTCACTACATGTTTTTATTGCTCCATCTCCACCCACTACAAACATGGGAACTCTCTAACCCCTGTCCCCAACCCGCCCCCCCCCCATCTCTCTGAGTGGTTGTCTCGTAGTGCTGACCAAGGTGGTGGATGTCTCTGGGTCTTGGCCAAGATTGCAGTGACTGTTCTACGTCCACCACCGAGGCCATGGATCAGCTTCTTACCATCTTCTGTCCGTGGTCTGTCAACGTGGTTTAGACGTGGAGTTCATTGCTGGGTTAAGTACTTCTATTCTATTCACATAATATGCTTACTACATATATCTATTCTATTCACATATATGCTTACCACTTGTATCTATTGCTATGTCCGCCCCCTAACAATTGTGTGAACTGTCTAACGCCTGTCCCGTCTCCCTGTCTCCCTGTGAGTGGATGTCTCGTAGTGATGACCGGAGTGTTGGACGTCCCATGATGATGACCGGGAGGATGCGATCCTCTCTGCGCCACCCCCTTGCCTCAAATAGATCCGCCATCAGCTCTATTTTTTATCTTTCAAAATGTTCAGTTGCTATTGCATGCACTTATCTGTGTTTCATTACACATAATGAGTGCATGTTTACCAACTTTTTTTTGGGTTTAGACATATTCAAATGGTCTTAAATCTTAATTCAGCGTGCAATCACCCGTTGTTTACGTCAATGTTTATCGCCATAATGGCTGCGCATCGGGTTACTGACCAAATCGTGACGTCGGTGCAAACACTCTATAGTATATACAGGTATGTAAAACACTCTATAGTATATACAGGTATGTAAAACACTCTATAGTATATACAGGTATGTAAAACACTCTATAGTATATACAGGTATGTAAAACACTATAGTATATACAGGTATGTAAAACACTCTATAGTATATACAGGTATGTAAAACACACTATAGTATATACAGGTATGTAAAACACTCTATAGTATATACAGGTATGTAAAACACTATAGTATATACAGGTATGTAAAACACTCTATAGTATATACAGGTATGTAAAACACTCTATAGTATATACAGGTATGTAAAACACTCTATAGTATATACAGGTATGTAAAACACTCTATAGTATATACAGGTATGTAAAACACTATAGTATATACAGGTATGTAAAACACTCTATAGTATATACAGGTATGTAAAACACTCTATAGTATATACAGGTATGTAAAACACTCTATAGTATATACAGGTATGTAAAACACTCTATAGTATATACAGGTATGTAAAACACACTATAGTATATACAGGTATGTAAAACACTCTATAGTATATACAGGTATGTAAAACACTCTATAGTATATACAGGTATGTAAAACACTCTATAGTATATACAGGTATGTAAAACACTCTATAGTAGATACAGGTATGTAAAACACTCTATAGTATATACAGGTATGTAAAACACTCTATAGTATATACAGGTATGTAAAACACTCTATAGTATATACAGGTATGTAAAACACTCTATAGTATATACAGGTATGTAAAACACTCTATAGTATATACAGGTATGTAAAACACTCTATAGTATATACAGGTATGTAAAACACTCTATAGTATATACAGGTATGTAAAACACTCTATAGTATATACAGGTATGTAAAACACTCTATAGTATATACAGGTATGTAAAACACTCTATAGTATATACAGGTATGTAAAACACTATAGTATATACAGGTATGTAAAACACTCTATAGTATATACAGGTATGTAAAACACTCTATAGTATATACAGGTATGTAAAACACTCTATAGTATATACAGGTATGTAAAACACTCTATAGTATATACAGGTATGTAAAACACACTATAGTATATACAGGTATGTAAAACACTCTATAGTATATACAGGTATGTAAAACACTCTATAGTATATACAGGTATGTAAAACACTCTATAGTATATACAGGTATGTAAAACACTATAGTATATACAGGTATGTAAAACACTCTATAGTATATACAGGTATGTAAAACACTATAGTATATACAGGTATGTAAAACAAACACTCTATAGTATATACAGGTATGTAAAACAAACACTCTATAGTATATACAGGTATGTAAAACACTCTATAGTATATACAGGTATGTAAAACACTCTATAGTATATACAGGTATGTAAAACACTCTATAGTATATACAGGTATGTAAAACACACTATAGTATATACAGGTATGTAAAACACTCTATAGTATATACAGGTATGTAAAACACTCTATAGTATATACAGGTATGTAAAACACTATAGTATATACAGGTATGTAAAACAAACACTCTATAGTATATACAGGTATGTAAAACACTCTATAGTATATACAGGTATGTAAAACACTCTATAGTATATACAGGTATGTAAAACACTCTATAGTATATACAGGTATGTAAAACACTCTATAGTATATACAGGTATGTAAAACACTATAGTATATACAGGTATGTAAAACACTCTATAGTATATACAGGTATGTTAAACACTCTATAGTATATACAGGTATGTAAAACACTCTATAGTATATACAGGTATGTAAAACACTCTATAGTATATACAGGTATGTAAAACACTCTATAGTATATACAGGTATGTAAAACACTATAGTATATACAGGTATGTAAAACACTATAGTATATACAGGTATGTAAAACACTCTATAGTATATACAGGTATGTAAAACACTCTATAGTATATACAGGTATGTAAAACACTCTATAGTATATACAGGTATGTAAAACACTATAGTATATACAGGTATGTAAAACACTCTATAGTATATACAGGTATGTAAAACACTCTATAGTATATACAGGTATGTAAAACACTATAGTATATACAGGTATGTAAAACACTCTATAGTATATACAGGTATGTAAAACACTCTATAGTATATACAGGTATGTAAAACACTATATAGTATATACAGGTATGTAAAACACTCTATAGTATATACAGGTATGTAAAACACTATAGTATATACAGGTATGTAAAACACTCTATAGTATATACAGGTATGTAAAACACTCTATAGTATATACAGGTATGTAAAACACACTATAGTATATACAGGTATGTAAAACACTCTATAGTATATACAGGTATGTAAAACACTCTATAGTATATACAGGTATGTAAAACACACTATAGTATATACAGGTATGTAAAACACTCTATAGTATATACAGGTATGTAAAACACTCTATAGTATATACAGGTATGTAAAACACTCTATAGTATATACAGGTATGTAAAACACTATAGTATATACAGGTATGTAAAACACTCTATAGTATATACAGGTATGTAAAACACTCTATAGTATATACAGGTATGTTAAACACTCTATAGTATATACAGGTATGTAAAACACTCTATAGTATATACAGGTATGTAAAACACTCTATAGTATATACAGGTATGTAAAACACTCTATAGTATATACAGGTATGTAAAACACTCTATAGTATATACAGGTATGTAAAACACTCTATAGTATATACAGGTATGTAAAACACTCTATAGTATATACAGGTATGTAAAACACTATAGTATATACAGGTATGTAAAACACTCTATAGTATATACAGGTATGTAAAACACTATAGTATATACAGGTATGTAAAACACTCTATAGTATATACAGGTATGTAAAACACTCTATAGTATATACAGGTATGTAAAACACTCTATAGTATATACAGGTATGTAAAACACTATAGTATATACAGGTATGTAAAACACTCTATAGTATATACAGGTATGTAAAACACTATAGTATATACAGGTATGTAAAACACTATAGTATATACAGGTATGTAAAACACTCTATAGTATATACAGGTATGTAAAACACTCTATAGTATATACAGGTATGTAAAACACTCTATAGTATATACAGGTATGTAAAACACTATAGTATATACAGGTATGTAAAACACTCTATAGTATATACAGGTATGTAAAACAAACACTCTATAGTATATACAGGTATGTAAAACACTCTATAGTATATACAGGTATGTAAAACACTCTATAGTATATACAGGTATGTAAAACACTCTATAGTATATACAGGTATGTAAAACACTCTATAGTATATACAGGTATGTAAAACACTCTATAGTATATACAGGTATGTAAAACACTCTATGGTATATACAGGTATGTAAAACACTCTATAGTATATACAGGTATGTAAAACACTCTATAGTATATACAGGTATGTAAAACACTCTATAGTATATACAGGTATGTAAAACACACTATAGTATATACAGGTATGTAAAACACTCTATAGTATATACAGGTATGTAAAACACTCTATAGTATATACAGGTATGTAAAACACTCTATAGTATATACAGGTATGTAAAACACTCTATAGTATATACAGGTATGTAAAACACTCTATAGTATATACAGGTATGTAAAACACTCTATAGTATATACAGGTATGTAAAACACTCTATAGTATATACAGGTATGTAAAACACTCTATAGTATATACAGGTATGTAAAACACTATAGTATATACAGGTATGTAAAACACTCTATAGTATATACAGGTATGTAAAACAAACACTCTATAGTATATACAGGTATGTAAAACACTCTATAGTATATACAGGTATGTAAAACAAACACTCTATAGTATATACAGGTATGTAAAACAAACACTCTATAGTATATACAGGTATGTAAAACACTCTATAGTATATACAGGTATGTAAAACACTCTATAGTATATACAGGTATGTAAAACAAACACTCTATAGTATATACAGGTATGTAAAACACTCTATAGTATATACAGGTATGTAAAACAAACACTCTATAGTATATACAGGTATGTAAAACACTCTATAGTATATACAGGTATGTAAAACACTATAGTATATACAGGTATGTAAAACACTCTATAGTATATACAGGTATGTAAAACAAACACTCTATAGTATATACAGGTATGTAAAACACTCTATAGTATATACAGGTATGTAAAACACTCTATAGTATATACAGGTATGTAAAACACTCTATAGTATATACAGGTATGTAAAACACTATAGTATATACAGGTATGTAAAACACTCTATAGTATATACAGGTATGTAAAACACTCTATAGTATATACAGGTATGTAAAACACTCTATAGTATATACAGGTATGTAAAACACTCTATAGTATATACAGGTATGTAAAACACTCTATAGTATATACAGGTATGTAAAACACTCTATAGTATATACAGGTATGTAAAACACTCTATAGTATATACAGGTATGTAAAACACTCTATAGTATATACAGGTATGTAAAACACTCTATAGTATATACAGGTATGTAAAACACTCTATAGTACAGGTATGTAAAACACTCTATAGTATATACAGGTATGTAAAACACTCTATAGTATATACATGTATGTAAAACACTCTATAGTATATACAGGTATGTAAAACACTCTATAGTATATACAGGTATGTAAAACACTCTATAGTATATACAGGTATGTAAAACACTCTATAGTACAGGTATGTAAAACACTCTATAGTATATACAGGTATGTAAAACACTCTATAGTATATACAGGTATGTAAAACACTCTATAGTATATACAGGTATGTAAAACACTATAGTATATACAGGTATGTAAAACACTCTATAGTATATACAGGTATGTAAAACACTCTATATTATATACAGGTATGTAAAACACTCTATAGTATATACATGTATGTAAAACACTCTATAGTATATACAGGTATGTAAAACACTCTATAGTATATACAGGTATGTAAAACACTCTATAGTATATACAGGTATGTAAAACACTCTATAGTACAGGTATGTAAAACACTCTATAGTATATACAGGTATGTAAAACACTCTATAGTATATACAGGTATGTAAAACACTCTATAGTATATACAGGTATGTAAAACACTCTATAGTATATACAGGTATGTAAAACACTCTATAGTACAGGTATGTAAAACACTCTATAGTATATACAGGTATGTAAAACACTCTATAGTATATACAGGTATGTAAAACACTCTATAGTATATACAGGTATGTAAAACACTCTATAGTACAGGTATGTAAAACACTCTATAGTATATACAGGTATGTAAAACACTCTATAGTATATACAGGTATGTAAAACACTCTATAGTATATACAGGTATGTAAAACACTATATAGTATATACAGGTATGTAAAACACTCTATAGTATATACAGGTATGTAAAACACTCTATAGTATATACAGGTATGTAAAACACTCTATAGTATATACAGGTATGTAAAACACTCTATAGTATATACAGGTATGTAAAACACTCTAAAGTATATACAGGTATGTAAAACACTATATAGTATATACAGGTATGTAAAACACTCTATAGTATATACAGGTATGTAAAACACTCTATAGTATATACAGGTATGTAAAACACACTATAGTATATACAGGTATGTAAAACACTCTATAGTATATACAGGTATGTAAAACACTCTATAGTATATACAGGTATGTAAAACACTCTATAGTATATACAGGTATGTAAAACACTCTATAGTATATACAGGTATGTAAAACACTATAGTATATACAGGTATGTAAAACACTATATAGTATATACAGGTATGTAAAACACTATAGTATATACAGGTATGTAAAACACTCTATAGTATATACAGGTATGTAAAACACTATAGTATATACAGGTATGTAAAAACACTCTATAGTATATACAGGTATGTAAAACACTATAGTATATACAGGTATGTAAAACACTCTATAGTATATACAGGTATGTAAAACACACTATAGTATATACAGGTATGTAAAACACTCTATAGTATATACAGGTATGTAAAACACTCTATAGTATATACAGGTATGTAAAACACTCTATAGTATATACAGGTATGTAAAACACTCTATAGTATATACAGGTATGTAAAACACTCTATAGTATATACAGGTATGTAAAACACTCTATAGTATATACAGGTATGTAAAACACTCTATAGTATATACAGGTATGTAAAACACTCTATAGTATATACAGGTATGTAAAACACTCTATAGTATATACAGGTATGTAAAACACTCTATAGTATATACAGGTATGTAAAACACTCTATAGTATATACAGGTATGTAAAACACTCTATAGTATATACAGGTATGTAAAACACTCTATAGTATATACAGGTATGTAAAACACTCTATAGTAGATACAGGTATGTAAAACACTCTATAGTATATACAGGTATGTAAAACACTCTATAGTATATACAGGTATGTAAAACAAACACTATAGTATATACAGGTATGTAAAACACTATAGTATATACAGGTATGTAAAACACTCTATAGTATATACAGGTATGTAAAACACTCTATAGTAGATACAGGTATGTAAAACACTATAGTATATACAGGTATGTAAAACACTCTATAGTATATACAGGTATGTAAAACACTCTATAGTATATACAGGTATGTAAAACACTCTATAGTATATACAGGTATGTAAAACACTATAGTATATACAGGTATGTAAAACACTCTATAGTATATACAGGTATGTAAAACACTCTATAGTATATACAGGTATGTAAAACACTCTATAGTATATACAGGTATGTAAAACACTATAGTATATACAGGTATGTAAAACACTCTATAGTATATACAGGTATGTAAAACACACTATAGTATATACAGGTATGTAAAACACTCTATAGTATATACAGGTATGTAAAACACTCTATAGTATATACAGGTATGTAAAACACTCTATAGTATATACAGGTATGTAAAACACTATAGTATATACAGGTATGTAAAACACTCTATAGTATATACAGGTATGTAAAACACTCTATAGTATATACAGGTATGTAAAACACTCTATAGTATATACAGGTATGTAAAACACTCTATAGTACATACAGGTATGTAAAACACTCTATAGTATATACAGGTATGTAAAACACTCTATAGTATATACAGGTATGTAAAACACTCTATAGTATATACAGGTATGTAAAACACTCTATAGTATATACAGGTATGTAAAACACTCTATAGTATATACAGGTATGTAAAACACTCTATAGTATATACAGGTATGTAAAACACTCTATAGTATATACATGTATGTAAAACACTCTATAGTATATACAGGTATGTAAAACACTCTATAGTATATACAGGTATGTAAAACACTCTATAGTATATACAGGTATGTAAAACACACTATAGTATATACAGGTATGTAAAACACTCTATAGTATATACAGGTATGTAAAACACTCTATAGTATATACAGGTATGTAAAACACTATAGTATATACAGGTATGTAAAACACTATAGTATATACAGGTATGTAAAACAACACTATAGTATATACAGGTATGTAAAACACTATAGTATATACAGGTATGTAAAACACTATAGTATATACAGGTATGTAAAACACACTATAGTATATACAGGTATGTAAAACACTCTATAGTATATACAGGTATGTAAAACACTCTATAGTATATACAGGTATGTAAAACACTCTATAGTATATACAGGTATGTAAAACACTCTATAGTATATACAGGTATGTAAAACACTCTATAGTATATACAGGTATGTAAAACACTATAGTATATACAGGTATGTAAAACACTCTATAGTATATACAGGTATGTAAAACACTCTATAGTATATACAGGTATGTAAAACACTCTATAGTATATACAGGTATGTAAAACACACTATAGTATATACAGGTATGTAAAACACTCTATAGTATATACAGGTATGTAAAACACTCTATAGTATATACAGGTATGTAAAACACTCTATAGTATATACAGGTATGTAAAACACTCTATAGTATATACAGGTATGTAAAACACTCTATAGTATATACAGGTATGTAAAACACTATAGTATATACAGGTATGTAAAACACTCTATAGTATATACAGGTATGTAAAACACTCTATAGTATATACAGGTATGTAAAACACTCTATAGTATATACAGGTATGTAAAACACTATAGTATATACAGGTATGTAAAACACTCTATAGTATATACAGGTATGTAAAACACTCTATAGTATATACAGGTATGTAAAACACTCTATAGTATATACAGGTATGTAAAACACTCTATAGTATATACAGGTATGTAAAACACTATAGTATATACAGGTATGTAAAACACTCTATAGTATATACAGGTATGTAAAACACACTAT
>NC_140165.1:135733576-135741655 GCF_963971535.1 Notolepis coatsorum | reverse complement strand
AAAAGCACCACAGGCAATGTGGAGGAGAGAAACCTTAGAAGGGCCGTTCAAGGGGGGATCCCCCTTCTTGGATGTCGGTGATAGTAGTGTTGCTATGGATGATCGATGGGTGGAGAATAAAACAGAGGCGAAATAGTTGGTATGTATGTACTGTACATATACGTGTAATAAAACACAAATATGTACATGCAATAGTAACTGGGGTACATAAGAACATTTTTGAAAGATTTAAATAGATAGAGCTAAGAGCTAAGGTCGACCAAGTTTGGGTCCAATGTAACTATCAAATTCACCATAACAATCAATATCAACGACATCAACTTGCTATATAATTTTAGATATCGGTAGCACCCTGATGTGCCAATCACCGGAGCCGGGCACAAAGAAACAGGACAACAACTACTTATCCTGCTGCTTTTGAGCCTCTAGATACCAAATCAGAAAGGGCTACAACCATTTTCTATGTTCACTGTTATGTTTACTGCTTGATACACTACAGGACCAGGCTGTACCAACTATCCCAGGGTAGACTATACAACACTAAGTCTAATTTACACTACTGTTTGTTCAAAATGAATGAAAATAAATCTAGCCTTATGCATTTGCGATTTTTGTTCTTCTTTTGTACCGAACCTGTACCGAACCATGACCCCAAAACCGCGGTAAGTACTGTGAGTACTGTGTACCACTGTGTACCGTTACATCCCTATTAGATAGTATCACTCATTGCCAAATTGACATACAAAATAAATTGGCTAGATGATTGTTTTGCTAACAGAAGTGTTTATTGTCACTCGGAAGATTTATCACGTTCATAATTGACAGAAAATGCATATTGAATTTGGGTCTATTCAGCTTATTTGTATTATATCAAGAGGCATATTTGCTTTATCGTGAACTTTGCAAATCCTGCCACAAACAATGACATGAAACTGATTATGACCACAGAGAATATGAGAAGACTAAGGATATCATGATAATTGCTCTAAGCCAATTAACTATTCTGCTCCCTTTCACTAATACTCTTATCTCTCTCTCTCTCTCGCTCTCTCTCTCTCTCTCTCTCTCTCTCTCTCTCTCTCTCTCTTCTCTCTCTCTCTCTCTCTCTCTCTCTCTCTCTCTCTCTCTCTCTCTCTCTCTCTCTCTCTTATTCTTCTCCTGTTCTAAAGGTGTACATCTCTAAACATGTCACTATCCATTTGAAACGCTTTACAACCATGGATTATTCTTGATAAGAAAGATAAGGTAATTCTCTCTCTCTCTCTCTCTCTCTCTCTCTCTCTCTATCTCTCTCTCTCTCTCTCTCTCTCTCTCTCTGCCTTAACAATTCACTGTTCCAATTATTGCTCCTTATTGCTCATACTAAAACGAATTGTCTGAATAACTTTTTTTTTATTGCGCTGTTAGATTGCTTGGATCCTTCCTTGTTTATGAAAGCACAAACATTTCGTTTTTATTTTAGATTTATTTCATACAAAGAGAAATAAACTAAAGAAAACAACAGATACATAATATGTAACAGTTACATATAGAGTATATCACAGGAGGAGTAATTGGAGGATCGTCATCTGTGCTCACGACATGGTGCACACATTACTATTATCGTATAATAAAAACTCACGAAACATTGAATTTGTTGAGGGGGGACGTTTCATTTAATTTAATTAGTTTTGTCTCGCCACATCGCACATATTGCGTTGTCATTGTCTGTTTCATCTATTGTCTGTTTTTTATGGTTGTGAAGTTTGTGTAGTTTAGTAACTTGTACATGTACTTGGTGTCTGTTCTTGTGATTATGAAGTTTGTGTAGTTTAGTAACTTGTACATGTACTTGGTGTCTGTTCTTGTGATTATGAAGTTTGTGTAGTTTAGTAACTTGTACATGTACTGGTGTCTGTTCTTGTGATTATGAAGTTTGTGTAGTTTAGTAACTTGTACATGTACTGGTGTCTGTTCTTGTGATTATGAAGTTTGTGTACATTTGTAATTGATCTGTTAACATCAACCTGCGGGACCCGAGGGACTACAGATGGAAATTAGCCTCTGGCTATAATCTGGCAAATGAAAATGTTTATCGATTATGTACTGTCCCTATTTTAAATAAATACATAAATATAAGCTGAGTATGTATGCTGAGACTTCGGGGGCCTCTAACTGTGTATTGATACCCCAATCTCTACCCATGACCTCTGCGTGGGTGTTCACCGGTTACCAAAGCAATGACATACACAGTTTATTGATGGTCTAGCGTTGAGACAGCTACTTGATGTGAACCCTCTCACTCGAGGTGTGCAAGCACTTGATGGATAAGTAAGGAGGATGTATGGGTTTGTCCACGGGAGAGGTAGTAGTGACAGAACTCATTACCATACAAGAGGCTGGTGCTGTCCTTGGTCACATCGGGACGATAGTAAATTAAGTGTTGTTTTGTGGCGGGTGAGAGACGCGTACGGGCACATCCGACGATGAGGCGCCGGGAGGTGAAAGTGCCTTGTGCGCTCTTTCTATATGGCTCTCGGCGCTCTCACAAAGCGGAACAAGGATATGTCTACGTCCAGACAAATTATTGTACAGTACAATTTGTACTGTATCGAAATGTTCTCACAAATATCAGTCTCGCAATCCATAAAAAAGGAACGTGGGTTACCGCGCACAGAATGGGCCTCCTGCACTCATCTCGTCCGAGAAGCTCTCAGAGGATAAGAAGAAGTGATCGCGTGTCAATCAAAAGGATGTGTCGTATTACAAGTCCATAAATATGTCAGGTAAACAAATAAAACACAAAGAGTCATGTGATGACAAAGAGCTGATAGTCTAATGGCCAGTCAGTGTCCTACTAGCTCTTCTATAAATGTCCATGCGACTGCAATTGACCATTAAATATATCTGTTTTCCAAACTGTGGGTGCTGCGGCAGGCGGCATAATGGAAAAGTAAATAACAAGAGTAGCGTTTTCTCCTGAAGGCTGATTAGATTGATGGCCTACTGGAGGTATTTCGGGGCTAATGAGTGTGGCGTCTGACAATATAAGGTCAGATTTTATCTTGGGCTTCACACGTCATGAGAGCACACTAATTTCCATTGGCTTTAGATTCAATTCAGGCCCTCGTGAAAGCAATTATGATTTGACATGATCTGATTGCTGGCTCACATTTGATTGGATTTATTTGACACAAATACACATTGTTGTGGCAACTTGATGACCATTTCACTGATATTTATGGTTGCAATGCGTACATATAATTCTCTGTCAATCTACACAAAAGTGTATCACGTAAACACACATGGCTGCTTTGTGTTGTCTGCACTTAACCTTGTTAAGTCCCTGCTGAGAAGATGGGAATAAATGTCAGTAAGAATCACTCAGATTCAGATGCAGACAGCCTGATAGATACTGTATCTAGGAGATTACTGAGAGATCCACGAGATCCCTCACCTCAGAGAGAGAGAGAGAGAGAGAGAGAGAGAGAGAGAGAGGAGAGAGAGAGAGAGAGAGACAATGTTCTCCCCATGAATCATGTCCCTCATTTCTCCTTTCGACCGTTTACATCTTCGGAGGTCTTCAAAGTTTTAGAATCCATAGACCCTAATTCATCGACGGGCGAGGATCAATTGGACTATTTTTTCATAAAATTGGCTGCGCCAATTATTAAAGAGCCGTTAACTCAAATTTTTTATCTATCAATTTCTTCTGGCTCATTCCCACTGAACTGGAAGTCTGCACAAGTCATCCCTTTACACAAGGGGGGTGGTAGAGATAATCTGGATAACTATCGTCCAATCTCCACCCTTCATTGCTTGGCCAAAGTACGTGAGACCTTAGTCAGTTCACAATTGAAGTGCTTCCTTTCAAGCCACTCTATTCTTAGTCCTCACCAATCCGGTTTCAGACCTGGCCATAGTACAATCTCTGCTATCACTCTTGTAACCAACAATATAGTCTCTGAGTGCTTATCAGACCAGATCCAACAGCTGGCTTACTGTTAGGGTTCCACAAGCGCGTTCGGATCTGGGCAAGACAGCATTTTTTATTGATGCCCCCAACACATGGAACGCTCTTCAACAAACCCTAAAGTTAGAGGTCCTCCCATCTGCTTCTGCTTTTAAACATCTGGTGTTAAATCTCTGTTTGTCAAATTGCAATTGTTTTTAGTTTCTTCTATTCTTTTTTATATTTTCATTGTGTTGCTCATGTGTGTGTTAACTCGTAGTCATTGTAAATGAGGGAAACCTCAATGTCCTTCGAGTTAAAATAAAGGTTACAAACAAAACCTACGGAACCCGTTCTAGTGACTGGCTGGTCCTTAAGGTCCCCTGAGTTTGCTCTGAACAGGGTACATCTGCATTTTGTTATTGTGATGCCCCTCTAGCTCATGGAATGAACTAAGACAGTCCTTGGAGCTGGGATTCTCCCCTATGTTGCAAAGTTTGGAGCCTTCGTCTCCAACCTTTGTCAATCAAGTTGTAGCTACGTGTTTTAATTGATTTGTTATCCTTGCTTTTTGCCTCATTTTGTTGTCTCTTTGTTGTGATTTTATATGCTTTTTTGTGTTGCTCATTTCTGTATGTACACTCGACGTGACTGTAAATGAGGGAAACCTCAGTTGCCTTTCGAGTTAAAATAAAGGTTTGAAATGAAATGAGAGAGGGAGGGAGATAGAGATGAGCAGAGAGAGAAAGAGAGAGATATGCAGAGAGAGAGGGATGGAGAGAGACATAGAGTAAGAGACGGAGACAGACAGAGTGTGGTATGGTATAGAGATGAGAGTGTGGTATGGTATAGATATGTGAGAGTGGTGTAGAGATGAGAGTGTGTTATAGAGATGTGAGTGTGTTATAGAGATGAGAGTGTGTTATAGAGATGAGAGTGTGTTATAGAGATGTGAGTGTGTTATAGAGATGTGAGTGTTATAGAGATGTGAGTGTGTTATAGAGATGTGAGTGTGTTATAGAGATGAGAGTGTGTTATAGAGATGTGAGTGTTATAGAGATGTGAGTGTGTTATAGAGATGTGAGTGTGTTATAGAGATGAGAGTGTGTTATAGAGATGTGAGTGTGTTATAGAGATGAGAGTGTGTTATAGATATGTGAGTGTTATAGAGATGTGAGTGTGTTATAGAGATGAGAGTGTGTTATAGAGATGTGAGTGTTATAGAGATGTGAGTGTGTTATAGAGATGAGAGTGTGTTATAGAGATGAGAGTGTTATAGAGATGTGAGTGTGTTATAGAGAGGAGTGTGTTATAGAGATGAGAGTGTGTTATAGAGATGTGAGTGTGTTATAGAGATGAGAGTGTTATAGAGATGTGAGTGTGTTATAGAGATGAGTGTGTTATAGAGATGAGAGTGTGTTATAGAGATGAGAGTGTTATAGAGATGAGAGTGTGTTATAGAGATGAGAGTGTTATAGAGATGAGAGTGTGTTATAGAGATGTGAGTGTTATAGAGATGAGTGTGTTATAGAGATGTGAGTGTGTTATAGAGATGTGAGTGTGTTATAGAGATGAGTGTTATAGAGATGTGAGTGTGTTATAGAGATGTGAGTGTGTTATAGAGATGAGTGTTATAGAGATGAGAGTGTGGTATAGAGATGTGAGTGTAGAGATGAGGATAGGGGGGTTACATTTACATTTAGTCATTCAGCTGACGCTTTTATCCAAAGCGACTTACAAATTCTGTACGACAAGCCATCAGGAAGGGCACAACTCTATCAGCTGAGCAACAATGTTCATCAAAGTGTTGAGTGCTACAGTGTAGGTTCGTTTATTAGGACAAGTGCATGACAGTACGGTTAGTTAGGGTTAGATATTTTTTTTCTTTTTTTAATTCAGATAATGGTTGAAGAAGTGCGTCTTTAGTCGACGGCGAAATATTGGACGTGTTTTGGCTGTCCTAACTGGGGTGGGTAGTTCATTCCACCATTGTGGGGCAAGGACTGAGAATAGGCGACTTCTCTTTGATGACCCTCCCGGAGTTTGGATAGGAGTAGGTCTGAGGCGGCCAGAAGATGCAGAGCGTAGGGGTCTTGAGGGTGTGTAGTTAGAGACCATTGACCGGAGGTAGGCGGGAGCGGTTCCCTTTGCCGCACGGTATGCTAGGTCGAGGGCCTTGAAGCGGGTTCGTGCAGCAATGGGGAGCCAGTGCAGGTCCCTAAGAAGTGGGGTGACATGGGCCGACTTCGGTAGGTTTGAGATCAGGCGGGCCGCTGCGTTCTGAATGAGTTGAAGAGCAGTGCGTTGCAGTAGTCGAGGCGGGAGATGACTGTTGATTGGACGAGGAGTTGGGTGGCTTCTTTTGTCAGGAAGGGGCGGATCCTTCTGACGTTGCTCAGGAGGAATCGGCAGGTTCTGGTTGTCGCTGCGATGTGAGCAGAGAAGTTCAACTGGTCGTCGAGGACAACACCAAGGTTCTTGGCGGTCGGGGACGCGGTCACAGCTGCATTCTCGACTGTGATGGAAAGGTCGGTCAGGGGGGAGGATTTGGCCGGCAGGTGGAGCAATTCTGTTTTGCTTAGGTTCAGTTTGAGGTGGTTGGTCATCATCCAGGCGGAGATGTCGGACAGACAGGCCGAGATCCGCTCAGAGACTTGGATATCTGAGGGAGGGAAGGAGAGGAAGAGTTGAGTATCGTCGGCATAACTATGGTAGGAGAAGCCATGAGACGTGATAATGTTACCCAGTGATTTAGTGTAGAGGGAGAAGAGAAGGGGTCCTAAAACCGAGCCCTGGGGGACACCCGTCCGCAGGGGGCGGGTGGCCGACAGGGTCCCTCTCCATGACACTTGGTAGGAGCGGTCATTGAGGTATGATGACAGCCATGTCAGCGCAGAGCCAGCCACTCCCATTCCTGCGAGGGCCGCGAGGAGGATCTGGTGGTTGACTGTGTCGAAGGCTGCAGATAGATCTAGGAGAATCAGGACAGAGGAGAGGCCTTTCGCTTTTGCTAAGTGAAGTGCCTCTGTGACCGCAATGAGGGCTGTCTCTGTGGAGTGACCAGTCCTGAAGCCTGACTGATTAGGGTCTAGGAGGTCATTCTGTAAGAGATAAGCAGTAAGTTGGTTGGATACAGCACGTTCAAGTGTTTTAGAAAGGAAGGAGAGAAGAGAGACAGGACGGTAGTTGCCTATGACGGTAGGGTTCAGGGTTGGTTTTTTTATGAGCGGCGTGACTCTGGCTTGTTTTAGGGAGGTGGGGACCACCCCCGAGTTGAGTGAGGAGTTGATGGTTGCAGTTAGGAATGGGAGGATGTCTGGTGCTATGGTCTGGAGGAGTGGGGAGGGTAGCTGGTCCAGCTGGCATGTAGTCGGACGGTTCGACGTTACCAGTGTCAGGGTCTCGGCTTCTGTAATGGGAGAGAAAGATGACAGAGTGAAGGATGAGGTTCTCGATTCAGCATTTGGAATCGGTGGGGGTTGGGAGAAGGAGCTGCGGATGTTCTCCACTTTTTCCTCAAAGAAGATCGCAAAGTCTTCGGCAGAGAAAGATGAGGGAGAGGGGGGGGTGGGGGGGGAGTGAGGAGGGAGGACATGGTAGCATGCAGTTTGCGAAGATTCTTGGCAGAGGCCTCAATCCTATGGTGAAAGAAAGAAGCTTTGGCATTAGTAATGGTTTTGGAGAATGTTAACAAGAGGTTGTGATATGTGTCGATGTCAGCAGTGAGGCGTGACTTTCTATACTTCCTTTCAGCTGCTCTCAGGACCTGTCTTTGTCCTCTCACTGGATCTGTCAGCCATGGACTGGGTGGGGAACGGCGGGCAGGTTTCTCAACGAGGGGACAGAGCTTGTCGAAGGAGGTTGCAAGGGCTGAGAGGAGGGTGGAGGTTGCCATCTCTGTGGAGAGAGCAGAGAAGGTGTCACTCAAAGGTAGAGCGGATAGTATGTCAGAGGAGAGGGTGGAGGGGGATAGGGAGGGCAGGTTGCGTCTGAGTGAGACGGTTTGAGTTGGGGTGAAGACCTTTCGGTTAAGCATGAGAGTTAGTGAGAAGGATATGAAGGAATGGTCAGATACATGTAGGGGAGTTACCATGGTGTTACGGGAAAATATGAGATCCAAGGAGTTGCTTGCCTTCTGAGTGGGAGGC
>NC_140165.1:135713576-135726076 GCF_963971535.1 Notolepis coatsorum | reverse complement strand
GTCATTGGCTCTAGCTCTCTCTCTCTCTCTCTCTCTCTCTCTCTCTCTCTCTCTCTCTCTCTCTCTCTCTCTCTCTCTCTCTCTCTCTCTCTCTCTCTCTCTCTCCATCTCTCTCCATCTCTCTCCTCTCTCTCTCTCTCTCTCTCTCTCTCTCTCTCTCTCTCTCTCTCTCTCTCTCGGTGCATGCTGGGAATGAGATTGGAGAGGTTGGAGAGGTTGGAGAGGTTGGAGGTGTAGTGAGTTTTTTTCTATCTTTATCTGTCTATTTTGTTAATTTGTTTATGGGATATTGTATTATAAGGGTAGTGTTGGTTTGCTGTGTGACTTTTCCAAAATTGGTAGAAAGCATGGTATTAAGATATCTGTTCCTAATGTATCAGTAGAGGACTGCAGTTTGGCAGTTGGAAGTATTGTTGGACATAAAAGCATTAAATCAGCTGCGAAGATGAATCAAGGAGTAGTGATTTTTCTTGACTCGTTGGACAAGGTGCACACACTGGTTCAATCGGGGATAAGTGTTGACGGGGCTTTTCTTTCTGTAGAGCCGCTCTCCACACCAGGCAGAAATGTCTTTATTTCCAACGTTCCGCCGTTCATCAGTGATGAACTATTGAGAAGTCAACTAGCACGACATGGGAAGATAATTTCCCCTATAAGAAAAATGTCGTCGGGATGTAAATCTCCGCTTTTAAAGCATGTTGTCTCACACAGGCGACAGGTTTTAATGATTCTAAATAACAGCGGAGAGGAGCTTGAGTTGGTTTTTAAGATAAAGGTTGATGAGTTTGATTATGTGGTTTTTGTGAGTTCTGGTAATTCGGGGAAGTGTTTCAAATGCGGGGAACTCGGTCATATCTCCCGCGATTGTGCGGGGAGAGGGGCAAGGCGACCTCCGCCTCAGCCCCAAGAAGAGCGCGGGGCTGAGATCAGCGCAGGTAGTGGTACAGAGGAGGGGGGAGTGGTGCAGCGCGCAGCAGAGAGCGGTGATGACAACAGGGTCCCGCTGCAGAACGCCAGCAATGTAAATAGAGTCCTTTTGCAGACCGACAGTAGCGCAGCAGATAGTATTCAGCTGCAGGGCCACAGAACTGTTGTAGCAGGTACGAAGCAGAGCCTTGGTACAGAGGAGGGAGGAGTGAGGGAAGCTGCCCCCCCCTCAACTAGTGGCGACTGTGGGATAACAGGGGGTGGTGCGGGTGGTGCAGGTACAGAGGAGGGAGGGGTGGGAGACGCTGTTCCCCCCTCAACCAGTGGTTGTGTAGGTAAGGAGGTGGGAATCAGAGATGCTGCCCCCCTTCAACAAGTGGCGAGGTAACAGAGGAGAGCAGAGGTTTTTTTGTCCCCCCAAGCCCAACACTGCGTCAGGGTAAAAAAAGGAATCAAAAAAATTTGACGAGTAATAGGGGAACATTTGAATGTGGTGGACAATGTACACAGTCAGACAGTGGATGGCGTGGTGGGAAGTGATGGAGGGGTGGGCTCTCAGGATAAAAAAAGAGTGACAAGTTTGGTCATAGACGACACAGGTTCCTCTCAGTCCAGTATGGACGAGGATGAAGTTGAAAAACAATGGGGGGATGACATCTCAAGTGTTGAGGAAGATGAGTTCCCAAATGCTTCTCAAGTGTCTGATTCACAACGGAAAATTTTTTATGCAGTCAGGCAGATACAGAAGTTCCTGCACACAACAAAAAATTTGAGAAGTGTCAAAGTGGAAGATTTTTTTGAAGATTTGGAGATGTTTATTTTTTCAGCAAGGACTCAAATGAGGTCGAAGAACTGTGGGGGGTACACTTCCCAGGAAGTTTTTAGACTAAGAAAGATTGTGCAGAAGCTCAGAAAAATGGATAATATAGTGTTACCATGATAATGGAGCTTCTGATGTGTGGAGCCCGGCTGGACATTCAGGAAGGGAGTAGACCTGGGCTTGGACAGTGTCTGCAAGCAGTTGGGACAATGACACTGAAAGATGTTGTGAATGTAGCCGGGTCAGAGGAAGTGGCTTCTTTATTGGGGCTGAGGACGGCCTGTCACAACAGGGTCTGTCTGGACGATTGGACTGAAGCGCGGAGCGTCGGGGAACAATACCTGTTGCAGGATTATGTCGGTGGAACGGAAGGTCCTGATGAAGGGGATCTTTTTTTTCATGAGCTGGATATAAAAACTGACACAAATGGACTGACGGGACCTTTTTGGGTTGCTCATATGTTGTTCTTGATGACATATTATGTGTTGAATGGGAGTATGGATATTTTTTTGTTTGGGTGGAGCTTCAATGTTTTTTTTTGTTGTGTTGCAGACGGACAGGTGTATTTTAGCATTTTTTTTATTGTGAGATCTCATGTGGTTTTAAGTGTGATGGGGACATATGTTGCCCGATATAATGTGTAGTTAGTTGTTTTTAATTGTATTGACATACACATTGTACATTGTAATGAGAAATATGTAAATAAATGTTTTTCTAAAATCAAAAAAATCTCTCTCTCTCTCTCTCTCTCTCTCTCGCTCTCTCTCTCTCTCTCTCTCTCTCTCTCTCTCTCTCTCTCTCTCTCTCTCTCTCTCTCTCTCTCCTCTCTCCGTAGGACCCTCTATGCAAAACCGACCACTTAAAAAAACAACATTACCGGCGGAGCGTTCAAGCCTTTAGTGAGCCGTTCTGAAGTGGAGTGTCTGAGAGAGGATGAGAGAGCAAACAGGGGAGGAGGGGAAGAAGGGGAGGTGAAGGGATGAAAGGGGAGGAGGAAGGGAGGTAAGGAAGGAGGTGAGGAAGGAGGTGAGGAAGGAGGGTAAGGAAGGAGGTGAGGGAGGAAGGTATGAAGGAGGTGAGGGAGGAGGTGAGGATAGCTTGATGATGGCCAGGGCCATACACGTTAATTGGAGGCAGGCTATTATTTTTTTTTATTATGTTTTTGGTAGATTTTTATTTGTTTGTACTACCGGGCAGTCCGGTAGAGAGAGACAGAGAGGAAGAACGGGAGACAGAGTGGGGGGAAGACATTCGGCAAAGGACGGCGGGTCCGGGAATGAAATCCGGGTCGGATGCTTCGCGACGCAGCGCGTTACATGGATCGCCACTTGGGTGCCCGGCAGGCTATTCTTTAGTGAGAGACTGAAGCTGAACATTTAGGAGCCTGAATGTCAGATTGTGCAGATGTGGCTACTCAGTAAGAGCTAAATGTGTACATGGTGTACTGTCTCTGTAAAGACAAAACATACTGATGACCACTACGACTATTGGTGTATACAACATCATGTTTACTGGTATATACAACATCATGTTTACTGGTATATACAACATCATGTTTACTGGTATATACAACATCATGTTTACTGGTGTATACAACATCATGTTTACTGGTATATACAACATCATGTTTACTGGTATATACAACATCATGTTTACTGGTATATACAACATCATGTTTACTGGTGTATACAACATCATGTTTACTGGTGTATACAACATCATGTTTACTGGTATATACAACATCATGTTTACTGGTGTATACAACATCATGTTTACTGGTGTATACAACATCATGTTTACTGGTATATACAACATCATGTTTACTGGTGTATACAACATCATGTTTACTGGTGTATACAACATCATGTTTACTGGTGTATACAACATCATGTTTACTGGTATATACAACATCATGTTTACTGGTGTATACAACATCATGTTTACTGGTATATACAACATCATGTTTACTGGTGTATACAACATCATGTTTACTGGTATATACAACATCATGTTTACTGGTATATACAACATCATGTTTACTGGTATATACAACATCATGTTTACTGGTATATACAACATCATGTTTACTGGTGTATACAACATCATGTTTACTGGTATATACAACATCATGTTTACTGGTATACAACATCATGTTTACTGGTATATACAACATCATGTTTACTGGTATATACAACATCATGTTTACTGGTGTATACAACATCATGTTTACTGGTATATACAACATCATGTTTACTGGTATATACAACATCATGTTTACTGGTGTATACAACATCATGTTTACTGGTATATACAACATCATGTTTACTGGTATATACAACATCATGTTTACTGGGTATATACAACATCATGTTTACTGGTATATACAACATCATGTTTACTGGTATATACAATATCATGTTTACTGGTATATACAACATCATGTTTACTGTGGCGATAAGAAAGTAGCGAGCCAGAGACGTGGTTCGAGTTGAGGTACTTTACTTCTCACTCACATAGCATTTACAAATGACAACAAAGTTAACCCGGAACCGGAAGTGGTATTTAACCTGTCCCCTAAACAGTACAACCCCACACTCTTAAAGGCACAAGCCCACCTTGGTGAATGTCTCTTAATATAGGTCACCACACAGGCCCCCCCAGAATTCACCAATACAAAACTGCAACTAATTAATAGCCAGTGAACAGTCCATCAGTGAACAGATCACAGCATGAAATAGTCAACGTGGAGGGGGACGGATCAAGCGGCCGAACCGACTGCGCTTAACCAGAGGGGGATTAAGGGAGATAAGTGGAACCAGCGGCCGGGCCACGGAAGGGGCCAAGGCCGGAACAGAGGATAGGGCAGGGGTCTGAGCCGAAACCGGGGGGCGCCCCCGCCGCGGGGGTAGGGCCAACTTAACTGGTTCGTCCTTGTCCAAGTGAGCAGGCTTAAGACGGTCTATAGTGACCCGCTCCGGCCTGCCTCCCATGTCCACAACAAAGTTTTTAGTGCCTGCCTCCAGGACACGGAAAGGCCCGTCATAAGGGGGCTGCAGCGGGGTCCGATGGCTGTCGTGGCGGATGAAAACATATTTGGCCAACGGCAGGTCCCTGGGGACGTAGGACTGGGGAAGGCAGTGGCGGGATGTTGGAATGGGAATAAGGGCATCGGCAACACCCCGGGACGCTGTTCGATGGGAGGCGACGGACCAGGACGCTGTGGCCCCCGGAAGAAACTCCCCAGGGACCCGCAGCGGCTGGCCGTACACCAGCTCGGCGGACGAGGCCTGGAGGTCCTCTTTGGGGGCAGAACGAAGACCAAGCAAGACCCACGGGAGGCGGTCAACCCAGGCGCCATCCGTAAGGGCAGCCCGAAGAGCGGCCTTCATGTCCCTATGGAACCGCTCGCAAAGTCCGTTGCCCTGCGGGTTGTACGCCGTAGTGCGGTGGATCTTCACCCCCAGGTGCTCCGCAACTGCAGTCCAGAGCTCCGAAGTGAACTGGGGGCCCCTGTCGCTCGTGATGTCCCCCGGTGTGCCAAAACGGGCCACCCAGCAGCCGATGAACGCCCGGGCCACCTCCGCTGCCGTAGTGGAGGACAGTGGAACAGCCTCCGGCCACCTGGTGGTCCTGTCCACCATGGTGAGGAGGTGAGTATATCCATGGGAGGGGGGCAGGGGGCCCACCAGGTCCACATTCACATGGTCGAACCGCCTCTCCGGCACTATAAACGGTGCCAAAGGGGCTTTGGTATGGCGGTGCACCTTGGCACGCTGGCACGCCACACATGAGCTAGCCCAGGTCCTAACATCCTTCCGGAGGCCAGGCCACACAAACTTGACCCCCACCAGCTTAGTCGAGGCCTTCACACCTGGGTGGGAAAGGCTGTGGATCATGTTAAAAACCCGGCGCCGCCAGGCCGTAGGCACCATAGGGCGCGGTTGGCCAGTGGAGACGTCGCAGAGGAGAGTGGCGTTAGCTGTGTCGAACACCACATCCTCCAGCTGCAGTGCGGTAGGACCCGTCCGATAGGCCTGAATGTCCGAGTCCGTGGCTTGGTCTGCCGCCATGGCGGCATAATCTAGTCCCAAGTGGACGGACCCGATGACCGCCCGAGAGAGGCAGTCGGCGACAAAGTTGTCCTTGCCCGCCACGTGCTGAATGTCCGTGGTTAACTCGGAGATCGCCGATAGCTGCCGCTGCTGACGTCCCGACCACGGCTCCGAGGTCTTGGCCATGGAGAACGTTAGCGGCTTGTGGTCCACAAAGGCAGTGAACTGGCGGCCTTCCAACAGGAATCTAAAGTGCCTGGTGGCGAGGAACAGACCCAGCAGTTCCCTGTCGAAAGTACTGTACTTACGCTCGTTGTCGCGGAGCTGTTTGCTAAAAAAGGCCAGTGGCTGCCAGGCACCGCCCACCCACTGCTCGCACACCGCCCCCACTGCATAGTCAGAGGCGTCTGTCGTGAGGGCGACCGGGGCAGTGGGAGAGGGGTGCGCCAGCAGAGCAGCGTTGGCTAGCGCGTTCTTGGCAGCCCCAAAAGCGCTGTCCATCTCCGAGGACCAATCTAACTCGTCCTTGGGCACTTTGCCCCGCAGGGCCTCATACAAGGGCCGCATGAGGTGGGCAGCATGGGGAAGGAACCGGTTGTAAAAGTTCACCATGCCCAGGAACTCCTGTAGAGCCCGTACGGTGCGGGGACGAGGAAAACTGGCCACGGCCTCCACCCTGGCGGGGAGTGGGGTGGCTCCCTGTGGAGCGACATGGTGTCCGAGGAAAGTGATGGAGGACTGCCCGAACTGGCACTTGGTTGGGTTCACGATGAGGCCGTGCTTACTGAGCCGCTCAAACAGCTGCTGGAGGTGTGTCATGTGCTCCTCTATGGACGTACTGGCTATAAGAATGTCATCCAAGTACACAAACAAAAATGGCATGTCCTGGAGCACAGAGTCCATCAGGCGCTGAAACGTCTGCGCCGCCCCCATGAGCCCGAAAGGCATTCTTAGGAATTCGAAAAGCCCAAAGGGTGTAATGACAGCTGTCTTTGGCACATCCCGTGGATGGACCGGCACCTGGTGGTAACCGCGCACCAGGTCCACCTTGGAGAAGATGACAGCCCCTGCCAGGTGGGTAGAGAAGTCCTGTATGTGCGGAACAGGGTACCGGTCGGGGGTTGTGGCGTTATTAAGGCGACGGAAATCGCCGCATGGACGCCAACCTCCGCCAGCCTTTGTAACCATGTGTAATGGAGAAGCCCACGGGCTGTTCGAGCGGCGCACAATGCCAAGTCGCTCCATGGTGGAAAACTCCCCCCTGGCGATTGCCAGCTTGGCTGAGTCGAGGCGCCGGGCCCGGGCATAGACTGGGGGGCCCTCTGTGGTAATATGGTGTTCCACACCGTGTTTGGCCACTGCCGATGAGAACGTGGGTGTGGTGAGGTCAGGGAAACCGGCGAGCAGGCGTTCATACGGGTCCCCGGTGGCAAGTGTGTTCAACAGGCAGAGAGCTCCGCCCCCCCCAACCGCCCCAAGTGTGCAGGGGTAAGAGGAAAAAGAGAGGGCATCGATCAAGCGACAGTTTTTAACATCTACCAGTAAGCTGAAAGCACAGAGGAAGTCTGCTCCCAGGAGCGGCGTGGACACCGCAGCCATCACAAAACCCCAGCCGAAACGGCGCCCCCCAAAACACACCTCCACATACCTGGTGCCGTAGGTACGTATGGGCGTACCGTTCGCTGCGTCCATCTGGGGCCCGTGTCTGCCGTCCATGGTGTCCACGCCCTGTGCCGGCAGGATGCTGCGTTGCGCGCCCGAGTCCACCAGCAGCCGCCGGCCAGACAAGGAGTCGGTGATAAACAATAGCTTGCAGTCATGGCCGGCACCCACAGCCACTAATGAGCGCCGGCCCTGGCGTTTCCCTGCCCCTTGAAACTGCATGGCTTGCGACACTGCTTGGCCCTGTCCCCAAACCTGGCATGGTAATAGCAGAGCCCATCATCGGGTTGGCGTCGGGCTGTCACCGCAGCAGCGGTGTCTGTATAGGCCTCCAGTGGTGGGGCAGAGGTGCCCTGGTGGGGCAGCAGCGCATGTACAAACTGCTGCTGCCTGTTGGCCAGGAAAACCCTGTCCGCTTCTGCAGCCAGGCCGCGATAGTCCTTGGTGGAGGAGAGGAGGGAACTCGCCAGTGCTGTGCGCACAGGCACTGGAAGCTGTCGCAAGAAAATGTGTGTAAATAGAAAAGAGGGATCAGCTGATCCCAGTACAGCCAGCATTTTTTCCATCAACTCCGACGGTTTGCCATCGCCGAGGCCGTTGAGGGACAGCAGGCGGTCCGCTTTCTCCAGTTCTGACAGTTCATATAGCTTCAGAAGGAATGTCTTTAGCGCATTGTACTTGTCAGCTGCCGGCGGATCCTCCAACAGCATCATCGCCCGTGCCGTCGTTGAAGCATCCAACGCCGCCACAACATGGAAGTACTTAGTTATATCCTGTGTTATTCCTCTCAGCTGGAATTGGGCTTCGATGTGTTGAAACCACGGCCGGGGATTATGCTGCCAAAAGTCGGGCAACTTGACGGTCGCAGTGTAAATGTTCGCTTGTAGCATGTTAGCGTCGTTAGCATTCGGCGCGGGAGCTTGCGGTTGCGCGACGCCGTTGTCTTGAGACATAATGCTAAATGCTGTTAACGTTACAAATGTTCTTCACAGGGTCACCAATGTGGCGATAAGAAAGTAGCGAGCCAGAGACGTGGTTCGAGTTGAGGTACTTTACTTCTCACTCACATAGCATTTACAAATGACAACAAAGTTAACCCGGAACCGGAAGTGGTATTTAACCTGTCCCCTAAACAGTACAACCCCACACTCTTAAAGGCACAAGCCCACCTTGGTGAATGTCTCTTAATATAGGTCACCACAACATCATGTTTACTGGTATATACAACATCATGTTTACTGGTATATACAACATCATGTTTACTGGTATATACAACATCATGTTTACTGGTATATACAACATCATGTTTACTGGTGTATACAACATCATGTTTACTGGTATATACAACATCATGTTTACTGGTGTATACAACATCATGTTTACTGGTGTATACAACATCATGTTTACTGGTATATACAACATTATGTTTACTGGTATATACAACATCACGTTTACTGGTATATACAACATCATGTTTACTGGTATATACAACATCATGTTTACTGGTATATACAACATCATGTTTACTGGTATATACAACATCATGTTTACTGGTGTATACAACATCATGTTTACTGGTATATACAACATCACGTTTACTGGTATATACAACATCATGTTTACTGGTATATACAACATCATGTTTACTGGTATATACAACATCATGTTTACTGGTATATACAACATCATGTTTACTGGTGTATACAACATCATGTTTACTGGTGTATACAACATTATGTTTACTGGTATATACAACATCATGTTCACTGGTGTATACAACATCATGTTTACTGGTATATACAACATCATGTTTACTGGTATATACAACATCATGTTTACTGGTATATACAACATCATGTTTACTGGTATATACAACATCATGTTTACTGGTGTATACAACATCATGTTCACTGGTGTATACAACATCATGTTTACTGGTATACAACATCATGTTTACTGGTATATACAACATCATGTTTACTGGTATATACAACATCATGTTTACTGGTATATACAACATCATGTTTACTGGTGTATACAACATCATGTTCACTGGTGTATACAACATCATGTTTACTGGTGTATACAACATCATGTTTACTGGTATAATTCAGGATACTGGTATAATTCATGTTTACTGGTGGACTATATATAATTTTCATCATTCTAAAGTTCTGAGTCAGCGTCTTTTTCACCGTGTGATGTCTCCTCACCTACTGACCCCATACTGTCCTGCTTTCACCACATCATTCAATCCTTCTATCACTCTATCCCTCTCTCTCCCTCCCGTATTCCCCCACCCAGCCATTTGTCTCTCGTCCCCCTCTCACCCGCCTCCCATTTCTCTCATTCCTCCCTGACCCCCCTTCCCATCTCTCTCTCATCTCTCTCTCATCCCACCTCTCAGCACTTGTTCATAACTCGGTCACAGCGGTCGTTAGGCCGCAAGAGTCACAGTTTCCATTAAAGAAACCCAGAATGATGTATTTTTAGTACAGGGGCTCGGTTTGAGCGTGCGGTTCTCGTACTGAGAACACACAGAACCATGTCCAAAACATTAATGCCATGTTATACACAGATGAGAGAGGTGTGGTCTCTCTCTCTCTCTCCCTCTCTCTCTCTCTCTCTCTCTCTCTCTCTCTCTCTCTCTCTCTCTCTCTCTCTCTCCCTCCTCTCTCTCTCTCTCTCTCTCTCTCTCTCTCTCTCTCACCCTCTCGCTCTTCTCTCATCTCCCTCTTTCCCTCTTTGTCTCCCACCCTCTCATCTCCCTCTCTCTCTCTCTCTCTCTCTCCCTCTCTCTCTCTCTCTCTCTCTCTCTCTCTCTCTCTCTCTCTCTCTCTCTCCCTCTCCTTGCCGGTGGCACCATGACAATGAATACAGTGACTGCATGGGTGACCCCCCCCCCCCCCCCCCCCCGCCCCCACACACACATCCCCATCCACCCCCCAACTTCCAGCCCCCCCTGCTGTCCCCTGGCATGGTGTCAAATGTGGAGGCAGATTGGGGACTGGGCATGGGCCGGTGCCAAAGGGATTCTGGGAAGGGCTCCAACCGACATATGTGTTGCGCGGTGGAGAAAAAGGAAATGGCCGGTGTTTCAAGGCACGGATGAGAAAGTGGGCAGAAGCAGCAGCGGGCAAGAGATGCGGGGTGAGGTGGGAAGCTGAGTCACTGGGTGGGAGCAGGGGCTGGTGCTGGGGGTGGAGCTGGTGGGGGTTCTTCAAGGGTGTGACATGAGGATTGACTCATCAGTCGGAAGAGGTGGTGCATGGGCATGCAGGCCTGTTGGAGTTTCAGTCCAGAAAATGTGTGATGAAGTGACATGAACTATGTAGTATTGAAGTTAAAAGCTGTGTGTGTGTGTGTGTGGGGGGGGGGGGGGGGGGGTATTTTTAATGTACTTAAAACAAACAATACTCTCTCTCTAGTTTCAGTGTAAATGTGTGTGTGAAGCAGGGCGTTGCTGAAAAAGAGTGCGTGTGCTCAGAGAACCTACCCTGGGAAAATCAAAGTACAAAAACAATAAAAAAGAAAGGTGCATTATCCTGGAGGTCACACCGCTGTAGCTCGTTTTATACAATGAGATCAGATTCAAGAAATGACGTGGCCACATTGAAAGGGCTGCTGTCACTCACACCATCACACATGAAGAGGGATCTCTGGATTGATTCACAAGTCTACATTTGTGCTAAATCGCAATATGACAGGGTCCTAAACTACAGCATACTTCTAGCATGGTTGTAAATGTGAGTTTTTTGTGTCAGTGGTCAGATATTTTGATGTGAGTGGTCAAAGGACACCATTGGAAATGGCCATACTAATGTTTTTCATTGAAATATTGCTGAAATGTGGAGCAACATTTAACCCCTTTCTCAGTAAGCTATAGTAAGATATGTCTTTGGATCTTTAGTTTGATGTGATCATTCTAAATTTGGTCGAACATTAATTAATTAACATTTATATAGCGCTTCCGTCCAAAGTGCTTTACAATTTATGCCTCACATTCACTCATTGCCGGGAGGAGCCGGAATCAAACGGGAACCTTCCGATTACCAGGCGACCACTCTACCTCCTGACCCACTGTACTTCTTGAGCCACTGTCGACTGTGTACAATCTCACAAATGAGACTAGAAGTATTTTTATATATATATATATATAGTGCTGTCAATAGATTAAAAAGAATTAACTAATTAATCTCAAAATGTTCTGTAATTAATCTAGATTAATCTAGATTAAAAATAGCATTTTTCTATTTAAGACCGAAGCTTGTAACATATATTTACTTGAGTAAAATCATGGAATTAATGTAAAATCAACACAAAGAAAGTATATTTAGATTCAAATCCATAGATTAATTTAGATTAATTTATTTTAATGCTTTAAATAATTTAAATTAATCTCCAAAGTTAAAGCATTAACTTTGACAGCCCTAATATATATATATATATATATAGTGTGTATTGGTGAATACTGCTGTAAAAATAATGTTAGAGCTGTCCATATAATCTTTTATTAAGTAGCTCATACTACATGAAGAATTATCATAATCACAATTTTTTTTAAACCTTTTTAAAAAAGAATTGCCGTATGGATGCAGTGCCTCAATGAGCTACTGTCATAGTAGTGGTTTGTCTGTGAATGTGTTTACAGCGTTCCTCTGCATAAGTGCACGGGCCCCAGTAGCCACCTGTTGATCTGGTGTAAGTGTGAGTGTGTGTGTGTGTGTGTATGTGCGTGTGCGTGTGTGGGTGCATGCGTGTGTGCGTGTGTGGGTGTGTGTGTATGTGTATGTGTGTGTGCGTGTGCGCGTGTTGTGTTATAGGGCTGGCCTGTGACATGCCGTACGTCAGTGCCAGGGGTTTCGTAGGGTCAGTGCTATTTCACACGCCTCCTGGAAAATTAGTGACCCTGGAACAAAACAGACCGCCACTGCCAGCGTGGCCTCATGCTTTCAACCATCTTGTTTTAGAAGGTCCTTCCGCCTACGACGCATACTGTACGTTTATACGACCCGCCTGGGTTCGTCTTGTGTAAATCC
>NC_140165.1:135704071-135713376 GCF_963971535.1 Notolepis coatsorum | reverse complement strand
TCTTCTCAAACACCGCGTCACGGAGCCGCACCACTCAGAGAGAACAAAAACAAGAGCCCGCCCGCGGTGGGGGGGGGGGGGGGGGGGGGGGAAGGAGGAAGGGAGGTACAGTGGTACATTCAGTCTTTATGTCAGAACACAGAGGGGGGATGATCTAATAAGACGTTTGAAGTTTAAACTGAGGTCTCTAATACAACATAATGCTTAATTAAAATGAAACCTCCGCGGGGTGGGGGAGACGGCCCAGCGGGGGGGGGGGGGGGGGGGGGGGGGGATACACACCGCGGGTTAACAGCAACAAGTGACAGGTCTGCAGTCAGACTGGAGATCATCCGTGATGTGATAACAGCAGGATAGCTATCAATCAGATTCATCTCCGCTCTCCCTGTCGTCTCTTACTGGAGCTGATGTGACTTGAGAAGTTAAACGCTGCCTTTGCATGGCATGGTGTCGTGTCCAATGAATCCATGTATTGATCAGTGTAACACCTTAGTGGGCCTATAATTGTTAAAGGGGCAGCTAGGGCGCTAAAATGACGGATAAACCGTCTATAAAAATGTGCAAACCCTAGGAAACGCTGTAGCTGTTTAATTTAATTGAGGACGGTCGGGGCCAGTCTAAGTTTGCACTCACCTTGGCAGATCCATGCGTAGATCCCCCCTATAATAATAATAATAATAATAATAATAATAATAATAATAATAATAATAATAATAATAATAATAATAATAATAATAATAATAATAATAATAATAATAATAATAATAATAATAATAATAATAATAATACAAATATTATGTTTGAATAGAATAAGATGATACTGTACTTTTAGCATAACATACACCAGCTGTGGAAAATATTCTATTCTATGTTTGCGTGAGGATGCTAACTGCCAATTGACCGTGCCGATCATGGTGATCCTCAGAGGGGCAGTCAGTGATGTGCATCGCGTGGTCACAGAGATGACCTTTCACTGCTCTAAAGTCAGATCATATCGCCGGTAGACCTTTTGTCTGCTTCTATAAATGCTACCATGGGACTGAGGAGACAGAGGTATCCATTGTAAACAGTCCATTGCATTTCTTCACTTCTCTCGCAGCAGCGAGCGCTGCAAAAAGACCATGCATGAAAAATCCACATCCTCCCCTTTGTCAGCCGCACGTCTAAAAGTCAAATGTGAATAGCTATGATTTTGAGAGTCGGTCGAGTGTGTGTCAGATTCAAACAATGGAGGACATAATCCATGTAAATGATGGAACTAGACTGCAGTGTGCACTGGGTTCAATCAGGAATTTACCTCTCTTAATCCCGCTCCCTGATTGGACGGCTCCGCGCTCTACAGGAAGACTCTCCGTCGTGAATACAGTGAAGTTGAGTTAACTGTGGTATTTTCCTCCCTAGTAGGAGGAGGAGATCATCTCCCGGACCTGCACGGCTATAAGCAGCTATAGTGCAGCTCTAGGAAACAGGCATAAGGAATTTGTCTGGTCTGGGCTCAGCGAAATAATATTACACGACTTCAAAGGAGGCCTGCATGCGCAGGAGAAATCCCACCCCAGTGCTACGGCTACACCACCCAGCTTAATTTACAGCCCTCAGTTAGTGCTTCTAGTAATGCAGTAGTCAATAACCAGATAGATAAACACAGCAGATAGAGACCTGAACCACTCCTCTCTGCATACCCTTCCCTCACAGACACCTAATGCCAGGCACCCGGGAATGAGGTGTTCAAACACATTTTCCTTAAATACGGACCAAAACATTTTGATTGAGCTTCCCTTTTGCCTAAATTATGGTGCACATTAACTCCAACTCGTAGTCGCTGAATTTAATCCATCAATTACCCAAAGAGCTGTTGCAAATTCTCCCCGTCGCCGGTAAATTGTGGCTTCACACACACACACACACACACACACACACACACACACACACACGCACGCACGCACGCACGCACGCACGCACGCACGCACGCACGCACGCACGCACGCACGCACGCACGCACGCACACACACACACACACACACACACACACACACACACACACACACACACACACACACACACACACACACACACACACACACACACACACACACACACACACACACACACACACACACACACACACACACACACACACACACACACACACACGCAGTCTCATTGCAGATTTGCCGCTCTCTATATTTATCTGGTCCCGATACATATTTATTTCTAATTCTTACATGGCTGCAGGCTGTGCCGTGATTCGCCATCCTCAACCAGCATTAGTGGAACCTATAATAGGGCTTAGAATTACATGTGGAACCCTGTTGGAGTCTCATGGCTGGATTTACGGCTGGATTTATCATGTTCAGAATTATTCACCGCTCAAGCGCCTTTTCCAGGCTCCACGAAGAAAACCCGACAGGGGCTGCGAGGACTCGAAATGAGGCCCCAGGTTTTGGAAGAACGGGAAGACGGGAGGTAGAGAATGGAATCTGGGATGATGGAAATGAAGGAATAGGGAGATGATAGGAGGGAGGATGGAGGGGTGGCTCGGGGAAGAGGGGGGAAACGTGGGGTTTTGGGGGAAAGTTATTTTCAGCCGAGTAGACAAAATATCTAAGAAATAAAGATAAACTAGAGAACTATGTACAGTATCTTCTTCTAAGAAGCGGAGGTTCAGGGATTGAATTAATAGAGTATATTAGCCAATTTATGTTCTAAAACATGTTCAGTCGTACATCTGAATTGCCATGAGACTTGGCATGATCTGGTTTTACAGAACACGCACATACTGTACTAGACATTATCTACAACACAAGTTACAAGTAAAAAAGAAAAAGAAAACTGCAACGCACTACTGCAATGCACTGCTAGCTGGTCTACCTAAAAGGTACAAGGTTACTACCAAAGTAACTTTCCCTAGATAAGAGCCCCATGAGAGCAGCAGTCATGATGTGGACCTGATCACCCCCCTTTACACCCACACCTGACACACATATTTATACAAATGCAAACATATGGATGCACGTACACAAACGCCCACGCACACACACTCACTCCCACACGCACGCACGCACGTCTGAAGAACATGATGGAAAATGAAAAGTCCTGCAGGCTACAGTCTATCTGCCCATGCTGTTGACACACGTCAGTCCTGAGCCTGCGTGGTCTACCTTTCCAGAGCGAGAGGGCAGGGGATGAAACAGAGGCACCTCGGGGGTTAAAATAACACGCCTGAGGACATGCACACTGCTGACTGCCGAGCTGCCAAACAGCTACACAAACACAGCGCCAGAGCTCCTAAAGCAACCACCACAAAGCTGTAGAAAGATAGCCCGATATGACCAGACCGTGTGGTGAAGAGTGAGTGTCAACAGCAGCAGTACTCGAGTTCGGCAAAGGTGTGATTGAGTCGCAGCCAGGTTTATGTAGCTTCTTTCACCATAATAACAACACAATTTATTACCATCCAACCAATTGTTAAAAATCTAATTTGAATGCTATATTTTATGGGTTTGGTGATCCATGCAAAATACTTGTCACTCAAAACTGCATCGCACTAACAAGGAAAATGGTTCTCACAGATAACCATGGGTTGTACACATTTTAAAACCTAGTCTCCATGATTAGGCTAATGTTATATACTTTGTGTTTGGATAGTTTACCAATTTAATGTGGCAGTGATCATGTGATTTATTACACATCATAACTCAAGTTGCCAGCACTGTCTCTTTAATGTAGCTTGATCTGTTTTATTTTTAATTCAGCACATTAACTAAAATATATTAAATATATTACAGGTCAAGGAATGGATTATGTGTATGAAGATTTCTGCCACCGGGGTTGACATCATTCAGTCCTCTAGCCCAGTGTTTCTCAACTGGTGGGTCGCAGGGCCATTTTGAGTGTTTGCACTACCTATCTTTGTGAAAGTGGCTTCTCAATTCTGGTCCAGCTGAAGACAAAGCAGAGGAACAGATTTGACATTGAGCATGACCTCAGAGTTGCTTTGTCTACCATCACCCCAGACTTTGAGACTCTTGTCAGGAGCAACAACATCCCCAGTTATCCCATTAGTTCCCTGGGATGTTAAGCTAAGAAGTCTGCTAAGAAGCATAATTATTTATTATTATTATTATTATTATTATTATTATTATTATTATTATTATTATTATTATTATTATTATTATTATTATTATTATTATTATTATTATTATTATTATTATTATTATTATTATTATTATTATTATTATTATTATTATTATTATTATTATTATTATTATTATTATTATTATTATTATTATTATTATTATTATTATTATTATTATTATTATTATTATTATTATTATTATTATTATTATTATTATTTTATTTCATTGTGTTTTTAGCCCTAGTTGCACTTTTGTTGCATCCCCAGTTATCCCATTAGTTCCCCCAAACCTAGGTCTGTTATGTTAAGCTGCTAAGAAGCATATATTATTTATTATTATTTAATTTCATTTTTAGCCCTGGTTGCACTTTTGTTGCACTTTTTTGTGTTTATTTCATGTTGTTAACAGTGCATGAAAGATGGTGTATTACTGCAAATGTTTTTTTTTATAAATCATAGTGGTTAAAAAATGTGGGTCGCGACTTAATGCCTGAGGAAGATGTTGGGTCAGTTTCAGTTCAGAACCACGGCTCTAGCCGATACCATCACCTACCACAGGGGGCAGAGAGGCATCACGATACCATCACCTACCACAGGGTGTTGAGAGGCATCACGATACCATCACCTACCACAGGGGGCAGAGAGGCATCATGATACCATCACCTACCACAGGGGGCAGAGAGGCATCACGATACCATCACCTACCACAGGGGGCAGAGAGGCATCACGATACCATCACCTACCACAGGGGGCAGAGAGGCATCACGATACCATCACCTACCACAGGGGGCAGAGAGGCATCACGATACCATCACCTACCACAGGGGGCAGAGAGGCATCACGATACCATCACCTACCACAGGGGGCAGAGAGGCATCACGATACCATCACCTACCACAGGGGGCAGAGAGGCATCACGATACCATCACCTACCACAGGGGGCAGAGAGGCATCATTTCTACCGGAGGGGTTGGGTTCCAATAGGTATGATATAGCTTGGCAATGGCAAATATACTACTTTGGCAAAATAAATTGAGAAATCTTCCTTGTCTTGTTTTTCCAATAAAGTGAATAATTGACGTCACCGGCCTAATAATATCTCACTGCTCGCTGTTCCACTCGCGACGCTTATAACACTAACTAACTCCCCCAAATGTAATCAGTAAAACCATCTTTTGCCTTTTTGGCAACAAAATGATGCGTCCTCATTGAGGGCACACCTACTGTGTGAAACAACACCTCTGTTGAATGCTGTTGAACTCAGTTCAGTCAAACCAATAAATAGGAGGAGTAAATAAATAATAAATAGGATAAATACAAACAACACATCCGCACGGCGCATTGCAAGAGATTATTTGCCGGCAAATCTCAGATACTATGAGGTTTGAGATAAAGGTGCGCTAAATATCAACAGCACAAAACGAGAGAAAGAAGTGGAAATACACAACAAGCTCCACCTGCTGCAGCTCAGAGCCGCGTTCCATCTCCGTCTAGAGCTGGTAATGAAACATGGGCCTGTGGAGGAGAAGCAACAACACAACAGTGACTCTCTACGGAAACAACAACAGAGGGAAGCGAGCAGCTTGACCTTTGCCACTGTTGGCAGCAAACCAATCACTAGCACCCATATCTAAACATGTGCCCCGGGCACAGACTCACTGCACACACGGAGCAGCATAGAGGAGAAGAGAAGAGATTTGGTTCAGGCACACCAGGGGACCATGAACCCCCCCCCCCCCCCTTCACTCCCCTCTCCCCAGCCTTCCTCACAGTCTTCCTCCTTATCAAGCCAGGGGGCTTTTCCTACACCTCCTCCTCCTTCTCCTCCTCCTCCTCTCTCGTTCTCAGCTATACTCTCCTTTCTTCACAGCTTTTGATTTTTTTTACTTCCTGAGAAAATACGTTATTTCTTTCGCTCCACCGAAGACAGATTTGTAATCCACTTGGTTTGGTGGATTGTGTTTTTCTTTCTTTTTCGGTTTTACTTATGTAAACAGAAATGTGTGTGTGTGAGTCTTATATGAGTAGGACCAGCCACTATTAGCTGTGGTGGTTGTAATGTGGAGTAATGTGGTTGTGGTTGTTGTGGGTTTAGACATGGGGTAAATATGCTGGAGGTGGTGGTAGTGATGGTGATTTAGAGGTGGGGTAATGTGGTGGTGGTTTAGAGGTGGGATAATGTGGTGGTTTAGAAGTGGGGTAATGTGGTGGTATAGAGGTGGGGTAATGTGGTGGTTTAGAGGTGGGGTAATGTGGTGGTTTAGAGGTGGGGTAATGTGGTGTGGTTTAGAGGTGGGGTAATGTGGTGGTTTAGAGGTGGGGTAATGTGGTGGTTTAGAGGTGGGGTAATGTGGTGGTGGTTTAGAAGTGGGGTAATGTGGTGGTGGTTTAGAGGTGGGGTATTGTGGTGGTTTAGAGGTGGGGTAATGTGGTGGTTTAGAGGTGGGGTAATGTGGTGTGGTTTAGAGGTGGGGTAATGTGGTGGTTTAGAGGTGGGGTAATGTGGTGGTTTAGAGGTGGGGTAATGTGGTGGTGGTTTAGAAGTGGGGTAATGTGGTGGTGGTTTAGAGGTGGGGTAATGTGGTGGTGGTGGTGGTTTAGAGGTGGTGTAATGTGGTGGTTTAGAGGTGGGGTAATGTGGTGGTGGTGGTGGTTTAGAGGTGGGGTAATGTGGTGGTGGTGGTGGTTTAGAGGTGGGGTAATGTGGTGGTGGTGGTGGTTTAGAGGTGGGGTAATGTGGTGGTGGTGGTGGTTTAGAGGTGGGGTAATGTGGTGGTGGTGGTGGTGGTGGTTTAGAGGTGGGGTAATGTGGTGGTGGTTTAGAGGTGGGGTAATGTGGTGGTGGTGGTGGTTTAGAGGTGGGGTAATGTGGTGGTTTAGAAGTGGGGTAATGTGGTGGTATAGAGGTGGGGTAATGTGGTGGTTTAGAGGTGGGGTAATGTGGTGGTTTAGAGGTGGGGTAATGTGGTGTGGTTTAGAGGTGGGGTAATGTGGTGGTTTAGAGGTGGGGTAATGTGGTGGTTTAGAGGTGGGGTAATGTGGTGGTGGTTTAGAAGTGGGGTAATGTGGTGGTGGTTTAGAGGTGGGGTAATGTGGTGGTTTAGAGGTGGGGTAATGTGGTGGTTTAGAGGTGGGGTAATGTGGTGTGGTTTAGAGGTGGGGTAATGTGGTGGTTTAGAGGTGGGGTAATGTGGTGGTTTAGAGGTGGGGTAATGTGGTGGTGGTTTAGAAGTGGGGTAATGTGGTGGTGGTTTAGAGGTGGGGTAATGTGGTGGTGGTGGTGGTTTAGAGGTGGTGTAATGTGGTGGTTTAGAGGTGGGGTAATGTGGTGGTGGTGGTGGTTTAGAGGTGGGGTAATGTGGTGGTGGTGGTGGTTTAGAGGTGGGGTAATGTGGTGGTGGTGGTGGTTTAGAGGTGGGGTAATGTGGTGGTGGTGGTGGTGGTGGTTTAGAGGTGGGGTAATGTGGTGGTGGTTTAGAGGTGGGGTAATGTGGTGGTGGTTTAGAGGTGGGGTAATGTGGTGGTGGTGGTGGTGGTGGTTTAGAGGTGGGGTAATGTGGTGGTGGTGGTGGTTTAGAGGTGGGGTAATGTGGTGGTTTAGAGGTGGGGTAATGTGGTGGTTTAGAGGTGGGGTAATGTGGTGGTGGTTTAGAGGTGGGGTAATGGGGTGGTGGTGGTGGTTTAGAGGTGGTGTAATGTGGTGGTTTAGAGGTGGGGTAATGTGGTGGTGGTGGTGGTTTAGAGGTGGGGTAATGTGGTGGTGGTGGTGGTTTAGAGGTGGGGTAATGTGGTGGTGGTGGTGGTTTAGAGGTGGGGTAATGTGGTGGTGGTGGTGGTGGTGGTGGTTTAGAGGTGGGGTAATGTGGTGGTGGTTTAGAGGTGGGGTAATGTGGTGGTGGTGGTGGTTTAGAGGTGGGGTAATGTGGTGGTGGTGGTGGTTTAGAGGTGGGGTAATGTGGTGCTGGTGGTTTAGAGGTGGGGTAATGTGGTGGTGGTGGTTTAGAGGTGGGGTAATGTGGTGGTGGTGGTTTAGAGGTGGGGTAATGTGGTGGTGGTGGTGGTTTAGAGGGGCCCCCCAGGGCTGTGTTCTCTCTCCTCTGCTCTACTGTCAATATACACACTCTGATTCTGTCCGATTTTTTAAATACGCGGATGACACAACAGTAGTTGGACTAATTAAGAACAGGGATGAATCGGCCTATAGAGCTGAAGTCGATAGCTTTGCTGTATGGTGCAAGGAGAACGACCTGCTTTTAAAAATCTCTAAGACAAAGGAAATTATAGTTGACTTCCGGCGCGGGGAGGCAGTCCACCCTCCTCTGTACATAAACGGCCAGCAGGTGGAGAGGGTAGACAGTTTTAAATTCCTCTGCATCACCATATGTGATAATTTAAAATGGGAAGTTAACACCAGCCTCATAATTAGCAAAGCCCACCAGAGGCTCCACTCCCTGCGCCAGCTTAAAAAGTTTGGTGTGTCCAGGGAGGCGATGCTCAGCTTTTACAGAGCCACTGTGGAGAGTGTCCTTACCTTCTCAATGACTGTGTGGTACGGAAACACCACCGTCCATGATAGGGGACATTTAGAAAGAACTGTACGCACAGCGTCAAAAATCATCGGCTGTGAGCTCCCCTCTGTGGCCTCCATTTATGCCACACAAATCAGATGGAAAGGGGAGAAGGTGATCAGGGACCCTTCTCACCCTGCTTACGACCTCTTTAACCCCCTTCCCTCTGGCAGAAGACTCCAACGTCTCAGGTGCAGGACATCCCGTTTAAAAACAGTACATATCCCGAGGCTGTCCGTCACCTGAACTCAAGTACAAATGTACAGGCACTTTGCACCACAAGGGCTAGCACCAGCCAACATGCACTTTAAGGCAATATGCACTTTAAACTGGAACACTGAGCAATTTATTTTAGGTACTGTAGCATTTTTTCTTTTTAATTGTTTGTGTAAAACTTTTATTGTGGGGATTGTATTGCATGTATTCTTGTGTTTTTTATTGTATGTTTTTATAATGTCTGTACTGTATGTGGCACCAAGACAAATCCCAATCAACCATGGTTGAAATGGCAATAAAGTTTTTTATTCTATTCTAATGTGGTGGTGGTGGTGGTTTAGAGGTGGGGTAATGTGGTGGTGGTGGTTTAGAGGTGGGGTAAT
>NC_140165.1:135686571-135699071 GCF_963971535.1 Notolepis coatsorum | reverse complement strand
GTTCCAAGCCACAGTCTAAGGAAAATCGGGGATGCAGCCTTTGCAAACTATGCACCAAAGTTATGGAATACACTACCTATGGACATTAGGGAAGATAGATCTTAATATTTTCAAAAATAAGCTAAAAACGTACCTCTTCACCATAGCCTTCTAATACACCCCGCTGTTGACTGTACTGTAGCACTATTTTACTCTGTCCATTCTATTGCATAATTTTACTATCTATTCTATTCTACTATTCTATTATTGCACTGTATTATTTTACTCTGTCTATTGCTTTTTATTACAGGTTCAAAACTGTCAGGTATTAAACTGTGTGGGTATCAAACAAGAGACTGTCAGGCTTAAAAACTGTGTAGGACCCAGGCCTAGAACTGCACCCTGAGAGAGGGAACTGCACCCTGAGAGGGAGGTTTGCCCTGGGTGGGAGGTTCAAAGCATCAAAGTGGGTATAAAACAGGAGGGAAGACAGTCAAGTTTTAAACTGTGGAGACCAAACAGAGGAGGTAAAGACGACTTTGAACTGTTGAACAGTAATCCAGAACAATTTTATTGCACTGTAAAATATATATATTTTTTTATCTATTCTATTCTACAATTTTATTGCACTGCACTATTGCACTATTTTACTCTGTCTATTTTATCTTACTCTTTTTATTATTGTCTATTTAAAACTGAATCAAACCATAAACAAGGTGGCCTGTTGGGATGTTAGATCCTAATGTAAAAAAACTGTGATTTTATATGTCTGCACTTTCTTCTGTTGTGAAGCAGTTTCTGTATGAGCACTGTATGAAAGGTGCTATACAAATAAAGTTTATTATTATTATTATTATTATTATTATTATTATTATTATTATTATTATTATTATTATTATTATTATTATTATTATTATTATTATTATTATTATTATTATACACTAGCACACTATTACACTACTACACTAGCACACTACTACACTAGCACACTATTACACTACTACACTAGCACACTACTACACTAGCACACTATTACACTACTACACTAGCACACTACTACACTAGCACACTACTACACTAGCACACTACTACACTAGCACACTATTACACTACTACACTAGCACACTACTACACTAGCACACTACTACACTAGCACACTACTACACTAGCACACTACTACACTAGCACACTACTACACTAGCACACTACTACACTAGCACACTACTACACTACTACACTACTCCATGATTACACTATTACACATTATTACACTACTACACTAGCACACTACTACACTAGCACACTACTACACTAGCACACTACTACACTAGCACACTATTACACTACTACACTACTCCATGATTACACTATTACACACTATTACACTACTACACTAGCACACTACTACACTAGCACACTATTACACTACTACACTACTCCATGATTACACTATTACACACTATTACACTACTACACTAGCACACTATTACACTACTACACTAGCACACTATTACACTACTACACTAGCACACTACTACACTATTACACTATTACACATGATTACACTACTACACTTGCACACTACTACACTATTACACTATTACACATGATTACACTACTACACTAGCACACTATTACACTACTACACTAGCACACTACTACACTATTACACTATTACACATGATTACACTACTACACTTGCACACTACTACACTAGCACACTACTACACTATTACACTATTACACATGATTACACTACTACACTAGCACACTATTACACTAGCACACTACTACACTAGCACACTACTACACTAGCACACTACTACACTAGCACACTATTACACTACTACACTAGCACACTACTACACTAGCACACTATTACACTACTACACTAGCACACTATTACACTAGTACACTACTACACAAGCACACTATTACACTAACACACTATTACACACTATTACACAATTACCCACTATTACACGATTACAGTATTACACACTATTAAACATTAACCTCTTAACCTCTGCCACCCGACGGGACCGGTACCGGTCCCGAAATGACATTGTGTCATAAATCAATATCCCCAGAATGTTCTACAAAAGTATCGATTTTATTTTCAAACGTATTCAAGTATAAACATCATAACCATGTCACAACAGCATTTATAATGTATATTATCATCAATACGTTAGTTTAGGAATAGGTTAAAGTGTTATTAGATAGATTTTCCTTTTCAAAATGTCTGTTTATTTTGCGAGAGGCGACCATTTTGGAAAACCTTGAATCATGGGAATTGTAGTTTTTTGGTGGCCATTTTGTGAAGCTCTCTGGATCGCTAGCTCTGGATCTGCGTTGGAATTTTTCAAAACTACACTTCCTGAAAGGGTCTATGGGGTTCAAGGTTCATAGTTCTGTATGCATTTTTTTAATAACTCTTATTATTCGTGATAATATACCACAAAACGTAACGTTATTGACAAATATTTAAACGCAGTTAGTTTCTCTTCCCTATTGTTAGCATGAAGCAACAATTAGATCTGAAATTTGTTTCAAAACGGTTGCACCGTGGTGAAAATAAAAAAGTACAGTAGATTACAGTAGATTTCATTATCTGTTCTTATGCATGCCTGGTGATCCAAATTGAACTCGGCCATTTAAAAGATAATATATGTATATATATAAATGTGCAAATTGGCTATAATAAGGTAATTTATAAGCCTGCTATTCTATGTTCTATAATAATATTTCAAATTGCATTGGTCCGGATGGGAGAATTCAGTATTGTATCTACAGAACCTTCTGTTTAATCATCTTCCCTTTATTAATTTCCTTGGATTTTTTGTACACATGATCTCAAGAAGGTACTGAATGAGATCAGTTTTTCATGTCTGGTCATTATTAGCATGGTGTTATTCACTGTCAAATATGCAAAGAAAAATCATAATTCATCTTCTCCTTTGTTTCATCACAATTTAAGCAAGCCTAGTAATAGACACAATATTTCTGACACTGGGAATACATTCACTGAGGTCCATAGATGTCCCTAGATACCAAGAATATGCAAATGGACCTTGTAGAAGTGGAGCAATATTCCATTTACTTAGGTATGTATTTTAGGCGGATTTTCAGAAAATAGGCTCCGGGCTTAAGAGGAGATTTATTTCACGTCATAAATACATCAATACAGTCTGTATTAAGTGATGGTGTGTTTCTTTTTCAATTGTAGCCAAGAGTAAAGACCCTAACCCTATCAAAACAGAAGTCAAAGTGTATATTCTCAGCACTACGTTGATATGATTGTATGGGGTGTAGTGGGGTGTAGTGGGGAGGTGTGGGGTGTAGTGGGGTGTAGTGGGGTGTAGTGGTGTGTAGTGGGGAGGTGTGGGGTGTAGTGGTGTGTAGTGGTGTGTAGTGGTGTGTAGTGGGGAGGTGTGGGGTGTAGTGGGGTGTAGTGGTGTGTAGTGGGGAGGTGTGGGGTGTAGTGGGGTGTAGTGGTGTGTAGTGGGGAGGTGTGGGGTGTAGTGGGGTGTAGTGGTGTGTAGTGGGGAGGTGTGGGGTGTAGTGGGGTGTAGTGGTGTGTAGTGGGGAGGTGTGGGGTGTAGTGGGGTGTAGTGGTGTGTAGTGGGGAGGTGTGGGGTGTAGTGGGGTGTAGTGGGGTGTAGTGGTGTGTAGTGGGGAGGTGTGGGGTGTAGTGGGGTGTAGTGGGGTGTAGTGGTGTGTAGTGGGGAGGTGTGGGGTGTAGTGGGGAGGTGTGGGGTGTAGTGGGGAGGTGTGGGGTGTAGTGGGGAGGTGTGGGGTGTAGTGGGGTGTAGTGGGGAGGTGTGGGGTGTAGTGGGGAGGTGTGGGGTGTAGTGGTGTGTAGTGGGGTGTAGTGGGGAGGTGTGGGGTGTAGTGGAGTGTAGTGGGGTGTAGTGGGGTGGTGTGGGGTGTAGTGGGGTGTAGTGGTGTGTAGTGGGGTGTAGTGGGGAGGTGTGGGGTGTAGTGGGGAGGTGTGGGGAGGTGTGGGGTGTAGTGGGGAGGTGTGGGGTGTAGTGGGGAGGTGTGGGGTGTAGTGGGGTGTAGTGGGGAGGTGTGGGGTGTAGTGGGGTGTAGTGGGGAGGTGTGGGGTGTAGTGGGGTGTAGTGGGGTGTAGTGGGGAGGTGTGGGGTGTAGTGGGGAGGTGTGGGGTGTAGTGGGGAGGTGTGGGGTGTAGTGGGGTGTAGTGGGGTGTAGTGGGGAGGTGTGGGGTGTAGTGGGGAGGTGTGGGGTGTAGTGGGGTGTAGTGGGGAGGTGTGGGGTGTAGTGGGGAGGTGTGGGGTGTAGTGGGGTGTAGTGGGGTGGTGTGGGGTGTAGTGGGGTGGTGTGGGGTGTAGTGGGGTGTAGTGGGGAGGTGTGGGGTGTAGTGGGGTGTAGTGGGGAGGTGTGGGGTGTAGTGGTGTGGTGTGGGGTGTAGTGGGGTGTAGTGGTGTGGTGTGGGGTGTAGTGGGGTGTAGTGGTGTGGTGTGGGGTGCTGCAGGCTGAGGTGGCATGGGGTGGTATGGGGTGGTGTGGGGTGCTGCAGGCTGAGGTGGCATGGGGTGGTATGGGGTGCAGTGGGGGTGGGGGACCCAATTAATTTAACATTTCAACTCTACCTTCGTCTCTTCCAATTTTTCAAATCCGCCCGACAACTAATGTGTACACTGGTGACGTGAAACGTCTTCAACCCCATTAAACTCAACCAAGGGCACAGCACGTGTATGTTTACTCTGGCGTGGGATCAAACTAGCCCTATTAAATATGATTTGAGACAGGAAGGAGGGCTCGGGCGGCACTAGTGCGGTAGGGTGTAGTTGATCTTGTATAAACAGCCTGCATAAAGGCATTATTCTCTAAATCCTGCTTACTGCAGGCTTAAAGGTAACATTGAACGGCATTATAGCAAAGTAGTATTACTGTTTTTGTGGGGGAAAGGTTCAAAAGTTCATGCTAAGGTCTCGACAGCCAAAACCCTGTCAACCAATGACAACAGTAAACAGGTTAGATTAATCCAATGACCTCCCTTTCCCACCAATTACAGTCGGAGTGGGGTGTGTGTGTGTGTGTGTGTGTGTGTGTGTGTGTGTGTGTGTGTGTGTGTGTGTGTGTGTGTATGTGTGTGTGTGTGTCTGTGTGTGTGTCCTGCTTGGATAGTGAGCAAGCTTTAAGAGGGGGCAGGGATTATCTTGGGTGAGGCAGACTTCAGCTAGTTAGAGTATGCTACTGTGGTGTGTGTGTGTGTGTGTGTGTGTGTGTGTGTGTGTGTGTGTGTGTGTGTGTGTGTGTGTGTGTGTGTGTGTGTGTGTGTGTGTGTGTGTGTGTGTGTGAGTGTGTGTGTGTGTGTGTGTGTGTGTGTGTGTGTGTGTGTGTGTGTGTCCAGGGATTATTTTGGGTGAGCAAGACTTTAGCTGGTTAGAGTATGCTGTTATGTCTGTGCTCTCACCTCTAAGGTCAGGGTTTGTTCACACATACTGAGCAAGGACATACAGTAAACAAACACACACTAACACAGGCATGCACACACACACACACACACACACACACACACACACACACACACACACACACACACACACACACACACACACACACACACACACACACACACACACACACACACACACACACACACACACACACACACACACACACACACACACACACACACACACACACACACACACACACACACACACACACATACTGAGCAAGGACATACAGTAAACAAACACACACTAACACAGGCATGCACACACACACACACACACACACACACACACACACACACACACACACACACACACACACACACACACACACACACACACACACACACACAGAGATGATTAGTACAATCTCATGATATGACAAAACTGACAGATACGGCTTGCTAATCTGGAGCCACTGATCCATGTTTACAAGCTGCCCAGAGTGACCTGTAATGAAACCAGGGCCAAAGTTCATTTCCCACGGGATGGTCACTGTCTGGAACTGTTGAAAACACCCACAATATGTTTGTCTCTGATGAAACGTTTAGTTATGTTTTGCACTGATAATAGTGTTTAAAATTTGTATTTTATAAAAATATTTATAAAATAAATACATAAAAAAAGGATTTTGTGGTATTTGCAGCATCATTAAATAGCACACCCATTTACAGTAACACAGCTTGGTGGGAATATGCTACTGTATGGTTTTCCGTTTTGGCTCAGATCAAGTAGAATAGCTCAAACAGAGAGATTACATTTTACAGTTAACAGAGAGAGAGAGAGAGAGAGAGAGAGAGAGAGAGAGAGAGAGAGAGAGAGAGAGAGAGAGAGAGAGAGAGAGAGAGAGAGAGAGAGAGAGAGAGAGAGAGAGAGAGAGAGAGAGAGAGATTCCCGTGCCCTATCAATCTGGTCTGAATTTGACCCCAGTCAAGTGTGTGTGGCATTGTCCAAACAACTACCCGGAAAAACCATGTTAAAAGCAAAACCAATGAAAAAGAATGTATTGACACCGTAAGCGGTCGCGAGGAAACCTGTGAGTTTAAATCACGGCGCAGCCATGTTGTTTAAAACCATCCACTTCGGCTCCTGATCCGTTCAAGTGTCTAGGGATTATATAAAGTGTTGTGTTTGGACGCCACCTATATCTGACCCTTTCCCAGCAGATCTGAGGAGCAGAAGGATTTACAAGGCCTCTCTCCCGGGCTGGTTCAGCGGCTCCTGAGGAGACCCAGCGGGGGGGGCCTCACCTTAGAAGCCCAAATTCCTCACTCACACTTCTCCGCCGTCTCCCAGCCCGGCTCAATGGGGCTCTCCTAATTGTTTGCCTAAGCGTGTTTGCCCGTGCGTTCGACATGCCCCCGTCCTCCCCAGACGGTGACACACGGAGAGTGATATTTACAGTAGCGTTCATAGTTAAAGGGAACACTGCTTGACTGTGTTCTTCTTGGGACTTGGAGGTGCTGAACGAGGCAGAACGAACGGGAAGAAGCCACGCGCTCTCTGAGGTGGACTGGGGGGAGTAAAAAGAACAAGAGAAATGTGAACAAATTGAGTCTCCGAAGGCACGTTTAATTGTCACCCTTAAAAAAAGAGTGAGAAAGGCAGAACATGTTGGGCAATTTGCGTGGAATCTGGGGAGGGCGGGTGATTTTCTCGTTCATGGTTAAGCACCCTGACTGTCTGCCAATAACAGCCGACTGTTGGTGAGAAGTCGTCCGCTAACGCAACGCTGCTCTGTAGAGGAAAACTGCACTAATGGCTTCCCTGAGAAATCAACAGCAACAAACAGCAGCAGCAGCAGCAGCAGCAGCAGCAGCAGCCGTGACTGCATGGAGTCCCATCGGATAAGAACATTTCTTATTGTTTATTTTTAATTGGTTGGTGTGTTTTGAAGATTTGCATGTTTGATTTCTGATGACCTACACAGCCCCAACGGTGTTCCAAAAAGTATACACGCCGCCACCCTCGCCCTCCGCTGAATCCAGTTGATTGCGCGTGTCATGGGTGGGCTTGGAGAGGAGGTGGAGTCGTCATCTGAGACCCAGGGGTCTTGGGGAATCCGTAGACACCAGCCGTTCTATACTAGCCGACAAAGGAAGGGTGTAAATGGACCTTGTGGAAGTGGTATGATATGTACTTTTTCAGAAAATTATGGCTAGGGCTTAAGAGGTTCAATTTTGTCAGATAACTGTATATATAAAAATATATTTTAACAACTTGTGATATCTGGGCGGCTGGATGGCGCAGAGGACATTGCGCTCGTCACCAACACAAGAGACACCGGGTTTGACTCCGGCTGTCGGCGTTGCCTCCGGCTTGGGCCAGCCGTCATACTAACTCAATTGGCAGAGTCAGCGGGTGGAAGTCGATGGGTGGTAATCTGGACGTTGTGGACAGCGACTCCTACAGGTCGGTTGGGGGACGCCTGCACAGCAGAGATAGGAAATGGCGGGGGTAGTGTGAGCCTCCCACACGTTACACCTCGCCACTGAGAGTCCACGCTGGCAGGTGAAAAGATGTGACAGGCTGCCTCCTCGTGTATCGGAGGGGACACATGATGCAAGGCTTCTATCCTCCCTACAACCGGCCAGTGGAGGGCATATGCGAGCAACGTTCAAGACAGGGGAGGGGAGAATTGGCACAGAGGGTAATTGGGATGGAGAAAAATAGGAGAAAAAGTGGATAAAAAAACAACAACTTGTGATATCTGTTAATAATTAATATGTATGACTGAATCACCCTCAAAACATCAAGATTTAGTTTAATCTTTTTAAGTTATCTGGAAAACTTGCTAATCATGCTTGATGTGCAGCATTGGTAGTGTACACATGGGAACAAGCTGACAGGTGCACCTGTAGGGCTATATCTATATCTATATCTATATCCACACATGTGGGAATGTGGACCATATTGTGGCAAAAAAAGAAAAAGCAGGTTGAAATACACGAAGCATTATTTGGTACGAGTGGAATCCTAGCTGTGTGTGGGCTTCCTCTGAGCCTGAGTCCATGGCAGTGGATGAACAATGCAACGCTGGTCACGAGGCAGGCCACCCCCACACACAGCATCCACACAGAGGTCACCCGAGAAGAAAACAGGCTGAAGGGCAGGAGCGCTGGAAGCACGAGACAAGAGCACACAAGTTAGTAACTATGGAAACCTTCAGCAATAGTTTCACCAAATATGAGACTTTACTTAGAAGAGAGAAAAAAAAGGTTTAATGTGAGATCTGGACTTTCACATTCATATCTATGAAACCTTTCCGTCAAAGTGGCGCAGTAATTGTACGGTACACATTTTAACCGTCTGTAATCTGTGTGTCATTTTGTACTTAATCTAAAGGATTACAGCTGTTATTAGACTGACCCACGCCGTCTAAAATAACAAGATTAGCAGAACCCCGGTTTGCCCAGGTCTGCCCTCGCTTCACCTCACCCAATCACATCACGGCTTGACACAATCACCTCGCCCAATCACATCACGGCTTGACGCGATCAGCTCGCCCAATCACATCACGGCTTGACACAATCACCTCGCCCAATCACATCACGGCTTGACACAATCAGCTCGCCCAATCACATCACGGCTTGACACAATCAGCTCACCCAATCACATCACGGCTTGACACAATCACCTCGCCCAATCACATCACGGCTTGACACAATCACCTCGCCCAATCACATCACGGCTTGACACAATCACCTCAACCAATCACATCACGGCTTGACGCGATCACACTCGGGCAGCAGGGCACAGAGGACTCTCTCTCTCTCTCTCTCTCCTCTCTCTCTCTCTCTCTCTCTCTCTCTCTCTCTCTCTCTCTCTCTGTGGTAAAAAAGGCGAAGCAGCGCCTCTACCACCTGAGACAGTTAAGGAAGTTCAGAGTATCTGGGAAGATACTCCAGTCCTTCTACTCCGAGCTGTAGAGAGCATCTTGACTGAAACATCACTGCCTGGTATGGAAACAGCACGGCACAGGACAATAAGGCCCTACAGAGAGTGGTGCGCTCAGCCGAGCGTACCATGGGTATTGCACTACCACCCCTGTAGGTTATATACAACAAGAGGTGCACATCCAGAGCCTGCAGGATAATGAAAGAACCTCACCACCCCAACAACAGCCTGTTCATGCTGCTGAGGTCAGGCAGACGCCTGCGAACACCAGCTACCAGTGTTGGGCAGTAGATAGCTACAAGTAGTGACGCTACATAGCTTAACTACATTTCTCAGTAGCGTGATGGTAGCGCCGCTACTTTTGAACCAAGTAGCATTCTCTGTAGTGCAGCTATTTTTAGAACGAAGTAGTGAGTAGTGAGTAGCGTGAGCAAAACGCTACACGCTACTATCAGGAGAAACAGACTAAATATAGATTTGTGGAAAAAATAAACTCCCCGGAGAGACAACCCACTATGATTGGTTGGTTGGTTTAGATATGAGTATGACGACTCACGATTGGGTAAGGTTAGGCCAAAACATTACGGGTAGGCCAATCAGAGGCAGGATAGGCGGGACTCCAGCTCCGCAAATCAGGAAGTGAAAATCAAAACACAGGACCACTGAATGAATGAATGCAATTTAACAGATTACATGAACCAGTCCACGCGAAATGGCAGAGGGATTCGATGTTTCCAGGGCTGATGGCATTGATGAAGATGATGATGTCAATAACAACAATGCCTCTCCATGGCCCTATCTGGACAAATGTATGAGTTTGACTGAAAAAACGCCTAAAAACATATGTGTTTAGGGTTTATTGTGTCAGCCAAAAACGAAGCTGCTCTCAACTTCCCACACGTCCAACACTAACTTGAGAACACATATTCAGGTGAGCTGATGAAAAGCTTTACATAAACATTGTCAACTGTTCCCAAACAGCACACAAGTCAGTGCACTTTTTGTGAAAGCTTTAACAAACAGATAGCTGCTATCATGTTTCACTGTAGCAGAAAATGAACAATATTATGGGGGTGGAGAAAAGAAAAAACAAACTAACATAAATAGTACATACACTAAGGGTGCTTTCTCACTCACCATTCGGGGTCGAATCAGAGCCGGATCGCACCAGAAAAGGGTGTGTCATTCATTCATTCATTCATTCTACTGAGAACGCTCCCCCACGTCCCCCGGGACGCTGATTCGCTCCAAACCTGGACCGCTGAAATAGGTGGTTCCGGGTGCGCGCCAGTGGGAGCGGGGGGCGTGGTGTACAAGCTTGTACCAAAACACGGGAGAGGCTTCTGTGTATCAACTTGCTGATACACACAACGTCGTTACTGTAATGCTTTCATGCTTGCTTGAATTTTGGGCAGATAAAAACATACAGCAACAACTGGACAATACCACAAAAACGATATTTATGGGCAATTTGCAAGTTTGAAAGGATGAAAACATATAGCCACGTTACAAGCACAATCACTTCCCTGGCTTGCATTAGGCCTGGCAATTTTTTTTGCCATTGCTATGTCTATACATTGGTTTTCTTGTTCGAATGCATTTATTTCTATTAGACCAGTGGTGCCCAACAAGTCGGCCGTGGTCGACCGGTAGATGTTTTGTGAGTTACATATTTAAATACATTTGGTCATTTAGCTGACGCTTTCATTCAAAGCAACTTACAAATTGTGTACAACAAGTAGAGAGTATATATTTTGGTGTTTATTTGATTATTGTTTCACTGCCCTTTTATTTATTACGTTTCACAGTTCTTTCTTCATACTTTATTAACATTTTGTATATGAAGTAAAAAAAAAAAAAAAAAAGTAGTGCGATGTAGCTAGCTATTTTTGCCATGTTCTTGTAGTGTAGCTTGCTACATTTCTCTGGGGATAGCTTCCATTGTAGTTGAGCTATATTAATCGAGAGTAACTTGTAGTGTAGCTTACTACATTTTCAAGTAGCTTGCCCATCACTGCCAGCTACTAGGACAGAGAGACTTTGGCTCAGCTTCTTCCCCCAGGCCATCAGAGCCTTAAACACTGAACTCTCCACACACAAGCACACATGAGCACACACACGACACACACACTGTACACGCTCACACACTAGCAGCCACTTTAACATGAGCACACACACACTCATGCTGCACACACACACTTATGGTCACTTTACAAAAGGAAAGGTCACTTTAAGAATAGTATAGTATAACTTGAGATTGTATAATATAGCACAATGTCGTTCTATTGGATTCTTTATATATTACTATTGTATTATGCACATCGTTGCGGGCAAGACCCCCACATTTCATTGTATACCTTGTATGCCGTGACAAATAAAACTCTTGACTTGACTGACTCTCTCTCTCTCTCTCTCTCTCTCTCTCTCTCTCTCTCTCTCTCTCTCTCTCTCTCTCTCTCTCTCTCTCTCGCTCTCCCTCCCTCTCTGTCTAACACACACACACACACACACACACACACACACACACACACACACACACACACACACACACACACACACACATACACACACACACACACACACACACACACACACACACACGCGCGCGCGCGCGCGCACACACACACACACACACACACACACACACACACACACACACCACACCACACACGCACACACGCGCACACACCACACTCACACACACATTCAAACACTTGTCGTAACATGTTGAGGATAGTGGCAGAAGCATGCATTATTCATCTCGGGGGTTAAAACACTGCGTACGGGTTAACAGTTAACCGTGCTTTACAAGCTCTGCATTCAGTGCAGTTTGTGAAACGCAGTGTCCCAAACCCGTGCTGAATCCATGTCCGGCATTTTGAATGATATGGTCTGGGCCCCATTAATGCACCATCGAGTGTCACCCTTGACGCTCCGTGGCTTTCAGCAGGCGGCGGCGGCCATCACACACACAGCCTGTCACTGTAACGTGCATTCAGTCCTGTGACACACAGCCCTTTGTTTGCATTGAACGTGAGGAGCCTCTGTGTTCGCGTTTCCTTCAAACTGAGGGAAGGAAATGCTCTGTTTTACATGCCGTCACATCCATAATCGTCCACACCGCTCGAAAACCTGCTG
>NC_140165.1:135680205-135686371 GCF_963971535.1 Notolepis coatsorum | reverse complement strand
GAGCTGAGGCCCTGTCCCCCTGGGTGTAGGTGTTCAGAGCAGGACAGAAGGAACAGAGCTGAGGCCCTGTCCCCCTGGGTGTAGGTGTTCAGAGGACAGAAGGAACAGAGCTGAGGCCCTGTCCCCCTGGGTGTAGGTGTTCAGAGGACAGAAGGAACAGAGCTGAGGCCCTGTCCCCCTGGGTGTAGGTGTTCAGAGGACAGAAGGAACAGAGCTGAGGCCCTGTCCCCCTGGGTGTAGGTGTTCAGAGCAGGACAGAAGGAACAGAGCTGAGGCCCTGTCCCCCTGGGTGTAGGTGTTCAGAGGACAGAAGGAACAGAGCTGAGGCCCTGTCCCCCTGGGTGTAGGTGTTCAGAGGACAGAAGGGACAGAGCTGAGGCCCTGTCCCCCTGGGTGTAGGTGTTCAGAGCAGGACAGAAGGAACAGAGCTGAGGCCCTGTCCCCCTGGGTGTAGGTGTTCAGAGGACAGAAGGAACAGAGCTGAGGCCCTGTCCCCCTGGGTGTAGGTGTTCAGAGGACAGAAGGAACAGAGCTGAGGCCCTGTCCCCCTGGGTGTAGGTGTTCAGAGGACAGAAGGAACAGAGCTGAGGCCCTGTCCCCCTGGGTGTAGGTGTTCAGAGGACAGAAGGAACAGAGCTGAGGCCCTGTCCCCCTGGGTGTAGGTGTTCAGAGCAGGACAGAAGGAACAGAGCTGAGGCCCTGTCCCCCTGGGTGTAGGTGTTCAGAGGACAGAAGGAACAGAGCTGAGGCCCTGTCCCCCTGGGTGTAGGTGTTCAGAGCAGGACAGAAGGAACAGAGCTGAGGCCCTGTCCCCCTGGGTGTAGGTGTTCAGAGGACAGAAGGAACAGAGCTGAGGCCCTGTCCCCCTGGGTGTAGGTGTTCAGAGGACAGAAGGAACAGAGCTGAGGCCCTGTCCCCCTGGGTGTAGGTGTTCAGAGCAGGACAGAAGGAACAGAGCTGAGGCCCTGTCCCCCTGGGTGTAGGTGTTCAGAGGACAGAAGGAACAGAGCTGAGGCCCTGTCCCCCTGGGTGTAGGTGTTCAGAGCAGGACAGAAGGAACAGAGCTGAGGCCCTGTCCCCCTGGGTGTAGGTGTTCAGAGCAGGACAGAAGGAACAGAGCTGAGGCCCTGTCCCCCTGGGTGTAGGTGTTCAGAGGACAGAAGGAACAGAGCTGAGGCCCTGTCCCCCTGGGTGTAGGTGTTCAGAGGACAGAAGGAACAGAGCTGAGGCCCTGTCCCCCTGGGTGTAGGTGTTCAGAGGACAGAAGGAACAGAGCTGAGGCCCTGTCCCCCTGGGTGTAGGTGTTCAGAGCAGGACAGAAGGAACAGAGCTGAGGCCCTGTCCCCCTGGGTGTAGGTGTTCAGAGGACAGAAGGAACAGAGCTGAGGCCCTGTCCCCCTGGGTGTAGGTGTTCAGAGGACAGAAGGAACAGAGCTGAGGCCCTGTCCCCCTGGGTGTAGGTGTTCAGAGCAGGACAGAAGGAACAGAGCTGAGGCCCTGTCCCCCTGGGTGCAGGTGTTCAGAGCAGGACAGAAGGAACAGAGCTGAGGCCCTGTCCCCCTGGGTGTAGGTGTTCAGAGCAGGACAGAAGGAACAGAGCTGAGGCCCTGTCCCCCTGGGTGTAGGTGTTCAGAGGACAGAAGGAACAGAGCTGAGGCCCTGTCCCCCTGGGTGTAGGTGTTCAGAGGACAGAAGGAACAGAGCTGAGGCCCTGTCCCCCTGGGTGTAGGTGTTCAGAGGACAGAAGGAACAGAGCTGAGGCCCTGTCCCCCTGGGTGTAGGTGTTCAGAGCAGGACAGAAGGAACAGAGCTGAGGCCCTGTCCCCCTGGGTGTAGGTGTTCAGAGCAGGACAGAAGGAACAGAGCTGAGGCCCTGTCCCCCTGGGTGTAGGTGTTCAGAGGACAGAAGGGACAGAGCTGAGGCCCTGTCCCCCTGGGTGCAGGTGTTCAGAGCAGGACAGAAGGAACAGAGCTGAGGCCCTGTCCCCCTGGGTGCAGGTGTTCAGAGGACAGAAGGAACAGAGCTGAGGCCCTGTCCCCCTGGGTGTAGGTGTTCAGAGGACAGAAGGAACAGAGCTGAGGCCCTGTCCCCCTGGGTGTAGGTGTTCAGAGGACAGAAGGAACAGAGCTGAGGCCCTGTCCCCCTGGGTGTAGGTGTTCAGAGGACAGAAGGAACAGAGCTGAGGCCCTGTCCCCCTGGGTGTAGGTGTTCAGAGGACAGAAGGAACAGAGCTGAGGCCCTGTCCCCCTGGGTGTAGGTGTTCAGAGCAGGACAGAAGGAACAGAGCTGAGGCCCTGTCCCCCTGGGTGTAGGTGTTCAGAGGACAGAAGGGAACAGAGCTGAGGCCCTGTCCCCCTGGGTGTAGGTGTTCAGAGGACAGAAGGAACAGAGCTGAGGCCCTGTCCCCCTGGGTGTAGGTGTTCAGAGGACAGAAGGAACAGAGCTGAGGCCCTGTCCCCCTGGGTGTAGGTGTTCAGAGCAGGACAGAAGGAACAGAGCTGAGGCCCTGTCCCCCTGGGTGTAGGTGTTCAGAGGACAGAAGGAACAGAGCTGAGGCCCTGTCCCCCTGGGTGCAGGTGTTCAGAGGACAGAAGGAACAGAGCTGAGGCCCTGTCCCCCTGGGTGTAGGTGTTCAGAGGACAGAAGGAACAGAGCTGAGGCCCTGTCCCCCTGGGTGTAGGTGTTCAGAGGACAGAAGGAACAGAGCTGAGGCCCTGTCCCCCTGGGTGTAGGTGTTCAGAGGACAGAAGGAACAGAGCTGAGGCCCTGTCCCCCTGGGTGTAGGTGTTCAGAGGACAGAAGGAACAGAGATGAGGCCCTGTCCCCCTGGGTGTAGGTGTTCAGAGGACAGAAGGAACAGAGCTGAGGCCCTGTCCCCCTGGGTGCAGGTGTTCAGAGCAGGACAGAAGGAACAGAGCTGAGGCCCTGTCCCCCTGGGTGTAGGTGTTCAGAGGACAGAAGGAACAGAGCTGAGGCCCTGTCCCCCTGGGTGTAGGTGTTCAGAGGACAGAAGGAACAGAGCTGAGGCCCTGTCCCCCTGGGTGTAGGTGTTCAGAGCAGGACAGAAGGAACAGAGCTGAGGCCCTGTCCCCCTGGGTGTAGGTGTTCACAGCAGGACAGAAGGAACAGAGCTGAGGCCCTGTCCCCCTGGGTGTAGGTGTTCAGAGGACAGAAGGAACAGAGCTGAGGCCCTGTCCCCCTGGGTGTAGGTGTTCAGAGGACAGAAGGAACAGAGCTGAGGCCCTGTCCCCCTGGGTGTAGGTGTTCAGAGCAGGACAGAAGGAACAGAGCTGAGGCCCTGTCCCCCTAGGTGTAGGTGTTCAGAGGACAGAAGGAACAGAGCTGAGGCCCTGTCCCCCTGGGTGTAGGTGTTCAGAGCAGGACAGAAGGAACAGAGCTGAGGCCCTGTCCCCCTGGGTGTAGGTGTTCAGAGCAGGACAGAAGGAACAGAGCTGAGGCCCTGTCCCCCTGGGTGCAGGTGTTCAGAGGACAGAAGGAACAGAGCTGAGGCCCTGTCCCCCTGGGTGTAGGTGTTCAGAGCAGGACAGAAGGAACAGAGCTGAGGCCCTGTCCCCCTGGGTGTAGGTGTTCACAGCAGGACAGAAGGAACAGAGCTGAGGCCCTGTCCCCCTGGGTGTAGGTGTTCAGAGGACAGAAGGAACAGAGCTGAGGCCCTGTCCCCCTGGGTGTAGGTGTTCAGAGGACAGAAGGAACAGAGCTGAGGCCCTGTCCCCCTGGGTGTAGGTGTTCAGAGCAGGACAGAAGGAACAGAGCTGAGGCCCTGTCCCCCTAGGTGTAGGTGTTCAGAGGACAGAAGGAACAGAGCTGAGGCCCTGTCCCCCTGGGTGTAGGTGTTCAGAGCAGGACAGAAGGAACAGAGCTGAGGCCCTGTCCCCCTGGGTGTAGGTGTTCAGAGCAGGACAGGAGGAACAGAGCTGAGGCCCTGTCCCCCTGGGTGCAGGTGTTCAGAGGACAGAAGGAACAGAGCTGAGGCCCTGTCCCCCTGGGTGTAGGTGTTCAGAGGACAGAAGGAACAGAGCTGAGGCCCTGTCCCCCTGGGTGTAGGTGTTCAGAGGACAGAAGGAACAGAGCTGAGGCCCTGTCCCCCTGGGTGTAGGTGTTCAGAGGACAGAAGGAACAGAGCTGAGGCCCTGTCCCCCTGGGTGTAGGTGTTCAGAGCAGGACAGAAGGAACAGAGCTGAGGCCCTGTCCCCCTGGGTGTAGGTGTTCAGAGGACAGAAGGAACAGAGCTGAGGCCCTGTCCCCCTGGGTGTAGGTGTTCAGAGGACAGAAGGAACAGAGCTGAGGCCCTGTCCCCCTGGGTGTAGGTGTTCAGAGGACAGAAGGAACAGAGCTGAGGCCCTGTCCCCCTGGGTGTAGGTGTTCAGAGCAGGACAGAAGGAACAGAGCTGAGGCCCTGTCCCCCTGGGTGTAGGTGTTCAGAGGACAGAAGGAACAGAGCTGAGGCCCTGTCCCCCTGGGTGTAGGTGTTCAGAGCACAGAAGGGACAGAGCTGAGGCCCTGTCCCCCTGGGTGTAGATGTTCAGAGCAGGACAGAAGGAACAGAGCTGAGGCCCTGTCCCCCTGGGTGTAGGTGTTCAGAGGACAGAAGGAACAGAGCTGAGGCCCTGTCCCCCTGGGTGTAGGTGTTCAGAGGACAGAAGGAACAGAGATGAGGCCCTGTCCCCCTGGGTGTAGGTGTTCAGAGGACAGAAGGAACAGAGCTGAGGCCCTGTCCCCCTGGGTGTAGGTGTTCAGAGGACAGAAGGAACAGAGCTGAGGCCCTGTCCCCCTGGGTGTAGGTGTTCAGAGCAGGACAGAAGGAACAGAGCTGAGGCCCTGTCCCCCTGGGTGTAGGTGTTCAGAGGACAGAAGGAACAGAGCTGAGGCCCTGTCCCCCTGGGTGTAGGTGTTCAGAGGACAGAAGGAACAGAGATGAGGCCCTGTCCCCCTGGGTGCAGGTGTTCAGAGGACAGAAGGAACAGAGCTGAGGCCCTGTCCCCCTGGGTGTAGGTGTTCAGAGGACAGAAAGAACAGAGCTGAGGCCCTGTCCCCCTGGGTGTAGGTGTTCAGAGCAGGACAGAAGGAACAGAGCTGAGGCCCTGTCCCCCTGGGTGTAGGTGTTCAGAGGACAGAAGGAACAGAGCTGAGGCCCTGTCCCCCTGGGTGTAGGTGTTCAGAGCAGGACAGAAGGAACAGAGCTGAGGCCCTGTCCCCCTGGGTGTAGGTGTTCAGAGGACAGAAGGAACAGAGCTGAGGCCCTGTCCCCCTGGGTGTAGGTGTTCAGAGGACAGAAGGAACAGAGCTGAGGCCCTGTCCCCCTGGGTGTAGGTGTTCAGAGGACAGAAGGAACAGAGCTGAGGCCCTGTCCCCCTGGGTGTAGGTGTTCAGAGCAGGACAGAAGGAACAGAGCTGAGGCCCTGTCCCCCTGGGTGTAGGTGTTCAGAGGACAGAAGGAACAGAGCTGAGGCCCTGTCCCCCTGGGTGTAGGTGTTCAGAGGACAGAAGGGAACAGAGCTGAGGCCCTGTCCCCCTGGGTGTAGGTGTTCAGAGCAGGACAGAAGGAACAGAGCTGAGGCCCTGTCCCCCTGGGTGCAGGTGTTCAGAGCAGGACAGAAGGAACAGAGCTGAGGCCCTGTCCCCCTGGGTGTAGGTGTTCAGAGCAGGACAGAAGGAACAGAGCTGAGGCCCTGTCCCCCTGGGTGTAGGTGTTCAGAGGACAGAAGGAACAGAGCTGAGGCCCTGTCCCCCTGGGTGTAGGTGTTCAGAGGACAGAAGGAACAGAGCTGAGGCCCTGTCCCCCTGGGTGTAGGTGTTCAGAGGACAGAATGAACAGAGCTGAGGCCCTGTCCCCCTGGGTGTAGGTGTTCAGAGGACAGAAGGAACAGAGCTGAGGCCCTGTCCCCCTGGGTGTAGGTGTTCAGAGCAGGACAGAAGGAACAGAGCTGAGGCCCTGTCCCCCTGGGTGTAGGTGTTCAGAGCAGGACAGAAGGAACAGAGCTGAGGCCCTGTCCCCCTGGGTGTAGGTGTTCAGAGCAGGACAGAAGGAACAGAGCTGAGGCCCTGTCCCCCTGGGTGTAGGTGTTCAGAGGACAGAAGGGACAGAGCTGAGGCCCTGTCCCCCTGGGTGTAGGTGTTCAGAGGACAGAAGGAACAGAGCTGAGG
>NC_140165.1:135667705-135675205 GCF_963971535.1 Notolepis coatsorum | reverse complement strand
CACACTATTACACTATCACACTATTACACTATTACACACTATTACACTATTACACTAGCACACTATTACACTATTACACACTATTACACACTATTACACTATTACACTATTACACACTATTACACTATTACACACTATTACACTATTACACACTATTACACTATTACACACTATTACACAAAATTACACTATTACACACTATTACACTATTACACACTATTACACTATTACACACTATTACACTATTACACACTATTACACTATTACACACTATTACACTATTACACACTATTACACTAATACACACTTACACTATTACACACTATTACACTATTACACTATTACACACTATTACACACTATTACACTTTTACACACTATTACACACTATTACACTATTACACACTATTACACTATTACACTAGCACACTATTACACTTTTACACACTATTACACTATTACACACTATTACACTATTACACTATTACACACTATTACACTATTACACTATTACACACTATTACACTATTACACACTATTACACTATTACACACTATCACACTATTACACTATTACACACTATTACACTATTACACACTATTACTACTATTACACTATTACACTATTACACACTATTTGGGGTACTTTGGGGTATTTTGGGGTATTTTGGGGTATTTTCTGGTATTTTCTGGTACTTTGGGGTATACTTTGGGGTATTTTAGGGTATTTTGGGGTAGTTTCTGGTATTTTGGGGTATACTTTGGGGTATTTTGGGGTAGTTTCTGGTATTATCTGGTATTTTCTGGTATTTTGGGGGTATTTTGGGGTAGTTTCTGGTATTTTGGGGTATACTTTGGGGTATTTTGGGGTAGTTTCTGGTATTTTCTGGTATTTTCTGGTATTTTGGGGTATTTTGGGGTAGTTTCTGGTATTTTGGGGTATACTTTGGGGTATTTTGGGGTAGTTTCTGGTAGTTTCTGGTATTTTCTGGTATTATGGGGTAGTTTCTGGTATTTTGGGGTATACTTTGGGGTATTTTTGGGTATTTTGGGGTAGTTTCTGGTATTTTGGGGTATACTTTGGGGTATTTTGGGGTAGTTTCTGGTATTTTCTGGTATTTTCTGGTATTTTGGGGTATTTTGGGGTAGTTTCTGGTATTTTGGGGTATACTTTGGGGTATTTTGGGGTAGTTTCTGGTATTTTCTGGTATTTTCTGGTATTTTGGGGTAGTTTCTGGTATTTTGGGGTATACTTTGGGGTATTTTGGGGTAGTTTCTGGTATTTTGGGGTATACTTTGGGGTATTTTGGGGTAGTTTCTGGTATTTTCTGGTATTTTGGGGTATTTTGGGGTAGTTTCTGGTATTTTGGGGTATACTTTGGGGTATTTTGGGGTAGTTTCTGGTAGTTTCTGGTATTTTGGGGTAGTTTCTGGTATTTTGGGGTATACTTTGGGGTATTTTTGGGTATTTTGGGGTAGTTTCTGGTATTTTGGGGTATACTTTGGGGTATTTTGGGGTAGTTTCTGGTATTTTCTGGTATTTTCTGGTATTTTGGGGTATTTTGGGGTAGTTTCTGGTATTTTGGGGTATACTTTGGGGTATTTTGGGGTAGTTTCTGGTATTTTCTGGTATTTTGGGGTAGTTTCTGGTATTTTGGGGTATACTTTGGGGTATTTTGGGGTAGTTTCTGGTATTTTCTGGTATTTTCTGGTACTTTGGGGTGATTAGTAGGACCCTCTACAGGGCCTGAACCTCCAATCACTCCACTGGGGTTTTCAACTCTCGTGGAGGGAGACCAGTGTCCCAGACCACGGCACAGGGTGAAGAACAACATGGTCAATGAGGGAAACGACAGTTGTGATTGGAGGATCGAGAACAGAGGACGGGGTTTGAGATAGGCCCATAGCTATGATAGTATAGTAGTGTAGTGGTAAGCTACCTACACGGGTCCATTACATGGAGAACATACTATGGGAGATTTGTTTAGTCACTGGCTTGACGCGCACACACACACACACACACACACACACACACACACACACACACACACACACACACACACACACACGCACACACACACACACAAACACAGAGCCTGAGGCGGTGCACAGAGCTGGTATTAAATGTAAGCCTCCTAATAAAGCCAATTAGAATTATACCGTGCGCTCATGAAGGTAACCTTATCGTGTCAAGGAAAGGCAAGACTTCCACCTCCACACACACTCACACACACATACAGTCACATGTGTGCACACATACTTGAGCCACACACACACACACACACACACACTTAGGTGCAATCACTTCAAAGAAAGGGTGGGGGTTAAGCACTAGTTTAAAGAAATGCCTATTGGTGTCAAATGTCTCTATTTCCTCTCCTACATGCCTTTTTCACAACAGACATCTTGACTCTTCATAGATGTGTGTGTGGATATTATAGAATATTTATTTACCCATCTACAGTATGACAAGCCAAAATGTCTACTGTGAAAGGGGCCTATTATTGTGAATACAGGCCAGTCCACACACTGGCCCACATTTCCAAAATACTCTGTCCTCCCCTAGGTGTGTTTTACCGGCACATCGCAGGTGCTTGAGTGCCACAATGGGACTGGACTCCAAACACATTTTCCAGCGGCCCGGCGGGACTCCAGACGGGTTCAGGACGACCTGCTCAAAGGCCCCGGGAAACTAGAGGCCCCCGAGGAGCGAGAGGAGACAGACGGGGAAAGAGGCGACACAAAAGACAGGCAGAGAGAGAGAGACGGAGGAGGAGGAGGAGGAGGAGGAGGAGGAGGAGGAGGAGATGGACCGCCACGCGACCCAGAGGCTGCCGTTGCCGTGAGATCTGCCGCGGAGGAGACGGACGGGACAGGAAACGGCCGCTCATCAATCAAGGGCGGAGAGGACGGGGCGGAGAGGGAAGGTGGCAGGACGGCGGGGCCGGGGGAGCAGGAGAGAGAGCAGCAGCGGTGGCGGAGGAGGAGGGGAGAGAGGAGAGGGGTAGCCTTCACCACTTTACAGCTTCTACCCAGGTCAGACAGAGAACCTCTGAGGCCTTGTCCCTCGGGCCTGCCCAGGCTGGGGACAGCCCTGCAGTCACAGAGGAGGCATGTGGCTGAAGCCAGACAGGTGAGAGAGGTCATCCGGTCATTATATAAGCACAATAAAATGTTTTGATTAAAACTATGATGAAATGTGAGAGTCGATCTGATCATAACCACAAGATTCAAGATTCAAGAGGTTTATTCATCACATACATACACAAGACATATAGTGAAATGAAGGTGGCCATGCCCGCTTCGATTGTGCAAAAAATACAAATAATAATAGAATAGAATAGAATAGATAATAAAATAGACATGATAAAAGTACTACGATAAAAATACAATACAATGCTAAGCAGGTAATGAGTCCTATGTACACTACTATACAATATACAGTTTTTAAAGTGACCTATTAACAATAAAAATGTTCTTATTATAACTAGGCCGTCTATGATGACGTGTTTTTCACTGTCTCATAATAACACACCACGTGCATGCTGCATGGTTTTGGTGATGGGCTTGTTTTATATATATATATTTGTGTCTTGTCCCCACAGGATAAATCTATAGATCTACATATGTTGCTTCACAAATCTGGAAGTGATAGCAGTGATGTGCTCAATCCCAGGCCTTCTGGGCTCAAACCCAGACCTCCCAGAAGATCCCTGGCCGGTCTGGAGGCTCAGGCCGGTAAGCCCTCCAGTCGCCGTTTAAGCACAAGCCGGAGTATTGTCGTAGATCTGACAACAGAACTCTCTCATGACCGTCCAGCACTGTGTGGCCAGCCAGAGCGCCAGTCGCAGGCTCACATATTCTCCCCCCTGCCTCCGGGCCCCCCCCGGCCCCACACCTCCCCATCCCCATCTCCCTCCTCCACCCCTGGGACCCCTAGCTTCTTCGGGCTGAACCGTCGGAGGCAGAACCACCATCCGGTCCACAAACAGCGACCTGTTTTCTCCTCGGGATCGTCCTGGAGAGATGTGTCCATGTCCGCCAATCAGGTTCTTCTGACCTCTAGCAGATCTGAGAAAAAATAGTTGACTATTGAATGTGTTTCAGTCTTTTAGTACTTGAACTGTTAGAAATTGTGTGTGTGTGAAATTTTCTTTTTTTCCCGTGTTCTTGTTTGTCAATGTGTTTCACCCAGCAGCTCTTCAGCTTCAGAACAGCCAGTAAAACTGACAATAGCAAACTGCTGACTTCTTAAACGCAAAAGAAAACTGAATAGATAGGAGGATTCTCTTGTCTGCATTGCTAAACATTTGTAGGAAATACACATTTGAAAACGGAACAAGCAATCGGCTTCCCCTCTGACTTTCCTAACCTTACAGATCAGCTGCAAACTGCAGATCAAGCGCTCCCTCCGTCATGATCTGGCGAATGTGTCTACTTTATGCCGACGATAATCCCCCATAATCTCCCATGGTTTTGGCGGTATGTCTTGCGCCAATGGTGGTAGTGTATGCTAGTCGGCCGCGCTCAGTGGGTTTTTCCACATGTTGAATCGGCAGCGCATTTGTTGGAAGTCGGCCAGGAGAGACAGGAGAGCACACTCTTGATCCATATATGGGCATGAACATGTGTTGTGACATCAGGTATTCCCAATTTTGAACCAATTTTGGCGGGCAATCTTTGGGGGGGAGAATACCTCGATGTCACATTGTGGCTCAAAATGGCCAAACAGAGCGACCTGAATCAGATGGAGCAACCAATGTTTTATCCAGATGTTCCCACTTCCACAAAATGTATTAATCTAGTTATTAATTAACTGGGGAGACAGAGAAAGATGAGGACAATAGTACATACACCTCGCCTTGAACAAGGACTCCCTCTTACAACTGGCCATGCATTCTTATTTCCAGCCCCAGTCATGTTGAACATAGGTGGATTTTCTTTAGACACCTTTTCACACTCTTTCACACTATTTTCAGCTTTTCTGTTTTATACAACGTACTACACGCTAGTAGGATGGTGTGTCCCTGTGCCTTCTTACCCCGTGATTTATCGAGAGACACAAAGCGATCAAATCGTTGCCTATAGTAGCCTGTTGTTCTTGAAAGAAGATAGGTGTGTCAGGGCCTTTAGAGCCGCGCGGAAGACCCCCATTCTAAGTCAACAACACCCATGACCTCTGACCTCTCGAAAAGGTTCTCGACTGCCTGGGAGAGGAGGGAAGGACATATGTGGAAATCACAGAGTGGCTGCATTATGAATCACCAGACTTCAAAGGTCCATTATGTTTGTGGAACCTCAGAGTGATTTGTTGTTTTTTTTCCTCTCCAGATCTGAGCCAGATTATTTTATTTTATTTTTTATGTTTACGGTTTGATACTTGTGTTGTTTGTTAAAGTCATAATGTACCTTCCAATGCAGATCTGGTCCTCTTGTAAGTCATCACACTCCTACGCAGAGCTGTCTCTATACGTCTGTAGGTCACAGCCTGCAAAACAGCTCTGCCCCAGCTCTGTGCCATGTAAACTGTGCCAAATCCCACTATAACTTTAAATTGAGTGTATACAGAGTATCACAAATAAGCATAAGATGAAGCTCGCCTGAACACTTGTGAGTTCTGCAGTGATGTAGTTATCAGACAAGTAAATGGACTATCTTTTCTGTGTCAGGAAAACATACCTTTACGGCTGTGCTCCTCATTGTTTCCATGGACACGGTGGATAAACAAGGCTGCACAGAACAGGCTGTGAAATTAAATTGTTTAACTTTTTTCAAAACCTTTTCGGGTTCTTATTTATAAAAGAGACACAAAAACATATGGGGGGGGGGGGAACAAAATATTATAATATTATTTATTCAATATGTTAAGGGGTAAGTATAGGCAGCACCGGATAGTTTACTTCCTCTTCAGGCAGAGATGTTTGACAGTGGAACGTCGTCCAACTCTCCGCGTAGGAGTGTGGTAAGAGCTTTACCGGGCTGCCCTGCTCTATCACTCCCATGTGTACGCTACTATGCTCCTCGGAGTGTGAGAAATTGATTTGATGCAGAAATAATGTTATACGATGAGGTCTCTGTCTGAGGAAAGAAGAAGGAATAAATAAAAGGTATCATTTCAGAGCTTCTTTTGAATCCACCAGCCGTTCGGTTTGGACTTTATCTGCTCCTTTTCTTCCATTCTTCACGGACAAAAGTCTCTTTCATTGTGTTTACCGGATGCCCTGAGGTAATCTTTTTACGGTGTATCCCACATGAATTAGCTTTTTAAGCATTTCAGACTCTCATTTTATTAAGATTTCATTATGATATTGTGTATTGTGAAAGCGGTAATGCTTTTTTGTTCTTTACTTGAATCATCATCATCATCATCATCATCATCATCATAGTTATCATCTTTGTACTCATCATCATCATTATCATCATCATAATTATCATCATCATTATCATCATCATCATCATCATCATCATCATCATCAGTATCACTATCATCATCATCGTCAGCACTTTCATGATCATCATCATCATCATCACCATCAAAAACATACTTGTCCTTACTATTTTCATTCTTGTCCCACAGTCGCATAATAACTGAGATACACACAGAGAGTCTCTGAGACATGTCTCCCCCTCCCAGCCCCTGCTGTTCCTCTACTGTCCCTGGTTTGTGTTGGTGCATGTGATTGAGTGGTGGCTGTGTGTATCACGGCTGTGCTCTGTGAGACACCGGCCAATCCATTCAAGGTGAGACCTGTTGATTAATAAACAACCTGAGCGCTGTGCTCCCTACCTTTACCCCAGGATGAGACAGTCCCACCCCTGACGCACACACACATAAACTCCCCCCCACCCCCACACACACACACATACATAACCCCCCCCCCACCACACACACACACACACACACACATAACCCCCCCACCACCACCACCACCACCACACACACACATAACCCCCCCACCACCACCACCACCACCACACACACACATAACCCCCCCACCACCACCACCACCACCACACACACACATAACCCCCCCACCACCACCACCACCACCACACACACACATAACCCCCCCACCACCACCACCACCACCACACACACACATAACCCCCCCACCACCACCACCACCACCACACACACACATAACCCCCCCACCACCACACACACACACACACAGATACATAAATACTCACGTAAATAAACACACACAAACACCCATGCAGTCTCACACTTCACCTGCCGTCCATCAATAGCACCATCAGGATCCTCCTCATCGATCCCTTCCACCCGGCCCTCTGCCCCGCAGCACGGCACCACGTCAGCGGAGAGACAGGCCAGCGTCTGAGTAGCTTTAATTTCTGACAGCTTTACAATAAAGGTGAAGTTATTATTTAACTCTTCCGGCCTGGCAGGGAGGGCTCTGTGATTTAGCACCCGGGAGGGGATGACTTACAGCCGACACGGAGAATCTGCTGGGACAGCAGCGCTGGAGAGAGCGAGGCGG
>NC_140165.1:135605205-135662705 GCF_963971535.1 Notolepis coatsorum | reverse complement strand
AGTACCTATAGGACTATACAGTGTACCTATAAGATATAGACCGAAAGAAAGACTTGAAAACAGCCAAATGTCATCACCGTATTTAAATACCACAGTCATTCCAGATTCTTGTTTCCATGGAGTATATTATGAGGATTTTTACATGCAAAAATGTATGCATAGTATGAATATGTATAATAATATGTATAGTATGTATAATAGAAGATGCCACACAACATTGAATTTCCACAGACAGGCTTAAATACATTCGGTACTTTTGTAGTGCGGCTGGTTGAAATGCTAATATAAAGCCTGTAAAATGGCTAGGATCCAGGCAGTGTGTTCCCCCGGTGTCTGCGGGGGAACGCGGAGAGCGAGACAAAGCCGGGTTCTAATGTGAGCAGGGAACATACCGTGTGGATTCACCGTGACACGGTGATTGATATGAGTGAGTGGTGTATTTACCGAGGCTGACGGGGCCAGAGAAAAGAAGAGTGTTTTCTTCCCATCCGCACGCTTATCTGCTCCCATAAATCACTGCCAATGGGATGCATAAATGTGGACGAGCCTACGTCGTATGGCTCCAGTTCAGGCAATTCCACTTTGACCTTTACATTTGGCATTGGTCACTGGTGCTAAATGCAAGCCGCGACCTCCCCTGACCTTGGCCCATTCATATTTAATAGCCACGAGGCCTGATGGTTTCTCAGACAACACACACACACACACACACACACAGACCAACACATCCAAACGCACATACACAAAAACAAACACACAGAGGTAGGCTACACATACTGTATTACCAAATGTCATTTAATGCCATGGTTAAGACATGTGAGGCCAGTCTCATTCTATATCTCTCTGGTGATGAAGATATTCACTAATGGAAGAATTGAAGATTCCCGGGAAGCGGCCCCTGTTTGCCTCTCATTAGTCCCTGTAGCGTAGCAGCAACCGTCTGATTCCATTACCGCCTGCCCGGCGGCGCTCCGTGATGTCCTACGGCCGTCCTAACCTTTGACTCCGGACGGCGCTTTAAAGGTTCTGCTCTTTGCCCTCTCCCATTTGACCTGTCTGAAGTATACCTTTATAATTGCCCCGTCGCTATCAAACGCACATATGAGAGGGCGCCGGGGCAGGGGGGCCGAAGTCTGTCCAGTAACCTTTTGGCCCCTCGGTCGTCCATTCTGCTCAGAGCGACCATATAGGCTGCCCCTCCCCCTTTACCCACAATTCTATACTGTATTAGTCTGCATGTCGGAGTTATTGATGGGAGCTCTGGAAATATTTTATTGGTTAGTCGTGACCTTTGACTGGGGCAAGGCAAAACACAAACCTCCCTAAAGCTGCCTATCGACCTGGACATATATGATCAGATGGCTAATAGAAGCCTAGATTTAGACTGTCTGAGGACGCTCCGTTTGGATTTTAACACTCGGGTCAGCACTGCTCTCCTGCTAGGCATAGATGGAATCAATAGGTGGGACATTATATTGAGTCACATAATGTAAGCCATTCAATGATTCACAAAAAAAAGACATTTTGACATAGTAGGCAATATAGAAATAGAAAACTAGCCATTCTGTTTTCTCAATTGTCTATATTTTCATCGATGGTGTTGTGATTGACATACTCATTAAAGCCATATGGCCCTTAAGCACATACCAAATAACAGAAATGCTTCTGGCCTTCAATCATTGACACCTTCTGAGTCATGTCTCGCACCCCTTTCCAATCTGCCAACGAGCACCGTGTCACTATCTGACCCAAACTGAAGAGGAGGAGAAACATCTAATCCCGGTGACACTTCAAAACACCTCTCTCTATTTTCACCGTCCTTCACTCCACCAAAGTCTCATCACAGGAAGTATAGCTTGCACTAAAGCACTTGCAATTAAGATAAGCCCAGCCACAGCTGGACAATTACCTGCCAACTAACCTTTTCTGGGGACCCTTGAGAACGTAAGGACCTCGGAGGATACATGTGTTGCCCTGAGTGGCTCTTCAATAGGCCAGAGAGAGGGGTAGGGAGAGAGAGAGAGAGAGAGAGAGAGAGAGAGAGAGAGAGAGAGAGAGAGAGAGAGAGAGAGAGAGAGAGAGAGAGAGAGAGAGAGAGAGAGAGAGAGAGAGAGGATGCAATGAATCAGAAAGAAACAGCTAAGTATGGAGAGAGAGAGAGCGAGAGCGAGAGAGAGAGAGAGATAGAGAGAGAGAGAGAGAGAGAGAGAGAGAGAGAGAGAGAGAGAGAGAGAGAGAGAGAGAGAGAGAGAGAGAGGATGCAATGAATCAGAAAGAAACAGCTAAGTATGGAGAGAGAGAGAGAGAGAGAGAGAGAGAGAGAGAGGATGCAATGAATCAGAAAGAAACAGCTAAGTATGGAGAGAGAGAGAGAGAGAGAGCGAGAGAGAGAGAGAGAGAGAGAGAGAGAGAGAGAGAGAGAGAGAGAGAGAGAGAGAGAGAGAGAGAGAGAGAGAGAAATGATATAAATTGAGAGTGAGAGACACTGTATCATGGTGAGATTACCTAATCCTCTGTCTGAGATCATGGTATTTGAAGGGCCTTGTGGTGTCAGATGCGACGGGGGGCTTTGTGGAGGTTTACCCAGGAGAGGCTAGCTGAGCATGGGGGATCTACCAGAGGACCGGAAGACCAGTCCCCATGTCCCTAAGCACAACCTCAGCCTATGGCTTTGTAAACACTGTTAAATTGATTGCGGGGAGCTGATGAGATTTCCCTGCAGTCTGGGTCATTATCACAGTGTGCACTGGCCCTAATTCTCCCTTGCTGTCACTCTATGGGTAATGGAGCACTAAGATGGCAAGTAAAAAGGTTGATTTACAAGTCATTATTGTCCCTGAAGATCAGGTAAGAAAGATATCTCCATTGGCACCAGGGTGGCGCACCCACGTAACTGCGCTGCAGACCCACGCGGTCGACCCGGGTTCGTCTCCCGAACCTGACGTACATTTTCCGCATGTCTTTCCCCCATATCTTCTCCCGACCTTCCTCTCTCTGCTCTCTGTCGGACATGTCTGACCTGAAAAAGAAAAGCTGTAAAAATGAACAAAAAAAATTTATTTTGACAGTGACCGGTTAGAGCTAGGAGAGATTTTGGTACAGCAAGAGGGGAGGCATTGCTGATCTAAATATGCTTCTCATTTATTTGGTAGAAAAAAAGGTTTTACAGCGGTTTGCCTTAAATAATGTTTGGCACACAAAGACCGAACTGACTGAAAAATATAGGCTACATTTGTCAAAGTATTAACTTAGTGCAAACAAACAAAATAATTAAACCCTTCTATTTTTGTGGCCACATTATAGACAAAGGCCATCAACATAAAGTATGCATATGCTCAACCAGCACTAGACTTTCCTTTCTTACAAATAAACACAAAAAAACAATGTCAACCATGTTTAAATTCCCTGATTGTCAGTTCTTAATGGAAAGATTAGTTTTCCACTTGAAATTAATGTGCGCAGTATTTTAAATACAATGAAAGAAATATGGCTGGATTTCTTATCAAAAAGGAAAAGTGTCACTGTGTTATTTAAAATAAATAAATCATGTGTACTAAATATATATATATATATTTACTTTTTAATTGCATGAAACATTATGAAGTATTCTCTTATGCCACTTTCCCACTGCATGGTACCACTACCTACTCGACTCGACTCTCTTTTGCTTGGTAGCCGTATTTGAAGCGACGTCACACGAGGAAGTAAATAGTGGTAACACGGCCCATCGTCTCCGGGTCTGCAGCTGGACCCTACTCGAGAAGCCTGATGCATGAAGCAATATATAAACGAACAGCCAATAAATGTGAAGTTATCTTTGAACCTCTGTTGTCAAGCCTCGTCAATATGTGTGTATTTTTTTGTGCATCCCCTGAACCGAACAATACACACATGCCCCGAACCGTGGAGGTCGTACCGAAGGGTGTACGGTTCGAATGCATACCGTTCCACCGCTAGTAGCAGTATATAAAAATAACATTAAAGTAGCAATGAAAATATAATGCAGTATACAATTCTGTATAAAATATAAAAAAAATGGAGCGGCCGGGTAGCGCAGCGGACTAAGCGTCTGTCTACCACCACAGAGACAGTGGGATCGAATCCAGCTGTGGTGCCTCCGGCTTGGCCGACCGTCCATACTAATACAATTGGCAGTGTTAGCAGGTGGGAAACCCGGCGAGGGTGGGTCCTGGTCGTTGTAAACAGCGACTCCTACAGTTCGGTCAGGGAGCCTGCACAGCAAGGGAAGGATCTGGGAGAGGTAGTGTGACCTTCCACACGTTACACTCTCCCAGTGAGAGTCCGCTCTGCCAGGTGAAAGTGATAGTCTCCGCCCCCTCCCGGACCAACGGTAGGGGGTAGAGTGCGCAACAACTAGGAAGGGGATTGGGAATTGTCATAACGACTAACATTGGGAGGGGAGAAAAATGGAAAAAGAAGGGGGGAAAAGAGAATTAAAAAATATATATACAAAAGATATAGTAGGTGTGGATATAGTGTGTGTGTGTGTGTGTGTGTGTGTGTGTGTGTGTGTGTGTGTGTGTGTGTGTGTGTGTGTGTGTGTGTGTGTGTGTGTGTGTGTGTGTGTGTGTGTGTGTGTGTGTGTGTGTGTGTGTGTGTGTGTGTGTGTGTGTGTGTGTGTGTGTGTGTGTGTGTGTGTGTGTGTGTGTGTGTGTGTGTGGTGACAGTGTGTGAGTAGTGGGCAGACAGGCAGCAGGCCGTTATGCAGGTTATGTGTTCATGAGCCTTACTGCCTGGGGAAAGAACTGTCCCGGAGCCTACTGGTCCAGGCCCTGAGTCTCTGGCACCAGATGGCATCACTGAAACAGTCAGCAGTTGGGGTGGTTGGGGTCTTTAATAATCCTGTGGGCTTCACTGACACACCGTCCGTTGTATACGTCCTGGAAGGAGGGAAGCTCACATCTGCTGATGCTCTGGGCTGTCTGCACCATAGATATATATAGAACACTAGATAGCTTGCCCGCGCTGCCGGCCAATGGAGAGCGACGTCACTGAACCGCCGCCATCTTGCTCCAGTTAGCCTTGAGTGAGAGTGAGTGAGCTGCACAGACAAAAATACTCATAACTCGCTGAAATATTGACGGATTTACAAACGGTTTGGTTTATTACAAGCATTATTAACGTGGCTATGATTCAAGTGGTTTGTAAAAAAAAACATCTTTAATTTTTAAAAAGGATCTGGGGCCCCAAGCTAATTTCTTTAGCTGCTTGAGGTGAAGCATTGCTTTGCCTTCTTCACCACCTGGTCAGTGTTTGGTTTAGTTTATTTAGGATCCCCATTAGTTGTTACCTCAGTAACAACTACTCTTCCTGGGGTCCTCTCAAAATAACATAACACATTCAAACATAAAAGCATTGTACAAGGGGAGCTCCAGTAGCTCACCGCGTACCTCGAGCGCTATTTCGGCGCCGGGGACAACCGTGCTCGTCACGGATCTGGGGTTTAGCGAGTTCGAATCCCGGACTGCAGCCGTGCCTTTCCCAGAGTGTCTTCCCCCCCATCTGTACCCCTTCAGCCTGTTTCTGTCGGTCATTCTTGACCAGAGTAAATGCGATAAACGCAAAAAAGAGCCAGCGGAATGGCCAAAGTTAAAAAAAGAAAAAAAAAAAAAAAAAAGCATTGTACAATCAGAATAAAACAATACTTTGCACATTGTACAAGCAAAAACACCAAAACAAAGAATAATAATGACAGTAAAGATAGTCATTTGTCTGAGGTGACAGAGGTTCCAACTCTCACCTACCACCACACAAATGCCATAATTTGGATAAAAAAAAAAGAAAAAGAAGTATGTCATAAAATGATTTCTTTCTGTAAAATCGCTGTTCTCAATTAATTTTTTAAACTTGTCTTACTGGTAATATGTGTTAGATGTAATGGCAGTTTGTTCCAGTTTGACATAGCTCTATACATTACAGTTTTCTTTAATTAATTAATTTGGGGTAGGGGAAGTGTGAATCTTTCCATAGCTGCATGTCTGGTATTATAAACATGTTGATCTTTAGTATGTATCATCTGTGTATATAAACATATAGGCACTCTCAAGGTACAGAGGATGATGCTACAAGCCAGTGTGCTTGTCCTTGGTGATGTAAACACAACAGACCCGTTGATGTTGAAGGGGTCCAGCCTCTCTCCCCCTCTCCTCTAATCCGCAGCCATCTCAGAATGAGGCATAGGTGACTAGTGTGCATGCATGCATTGTGAAAATCTAATTGTTTTTCAAATAAGCTAAAAATCTGTTTGAGATTAATTTCCGTGAGTTTCTGAAGTTCAAACCAAGGGTTTGGTTTCTGACCTGAGAATTTTGTGGGTGGCAGTGAACAGCTTTGTTAGAATAAATAAGGAACGTGCAGCTAAATTGGAAAGAAAGTAGGCGGCTCTTGACAATATTTTGCAACGCATTTATAGCTACTTTCTCTCCAAAAAGAGTTAATTCTATTCTCAGGCGTCACTCAGAGTAAAGCAAACTTTCATTTCAAAACTATCCACTCAGCAAAACCATTTCAACCAACCAGACTCAGCAAAACCAAGCCATTTGCCGGCCCTGAGGCTCCGGATGAACAAAAACATTTCTGATATTTTTAGGATCAAATCTAAAGATGCTACTGTTCTAACGATCCAAAGAGGGTGAACCTAACCTTTTCCTCTTTTTATGAGGAACTGTGTACAGTTCAGAGATAGGATTTTATACATTTGCATGTGAAAGCTTTTTGAATAATATTAATACGGAGCATCTTTCTGACAGTGAATCTGAAGATCTGAATGCACCTGTTACCCTACACGAAATAGAGAAGCTGGTGAAGGACATGTGCAAGGGAAAATTGCCGGGCCCTGATGAAATTCTGCCTGCGTTTTTACCTTGCTTTTTGGCCCTTGGTTGGTCCTTTGCTCGCTGATATGATAACGTTTTCAATTAAGGAGGGTTCATTCTCGAGAGACACGAATACTGCTTTAATATCCTTGCTTCTTGAAAAAAGAAGACCCAATGTGCTAATTATCGGCCCTTGTCACTCCTAAATGCACACATGAAGATTTATGCCAAAGAGCTGGCTCAGCACCTACAGGGTCGCCAAACTAGTACATAGTGATCAGACTGGCTTTATAAAATCCAAGTCGATCCTTCTGATCATGTAAGGAGGCTCCTGCATATCATGGATGCTGCCCGAAACCTGATGCCTCCAGCTGCAGTCCTTTCACTAGATGCAATGAAGGCCTTTGATTGCCTAGAATGGCTTTATTTATGGTCAGTGCTTGGGACGATGGGCTTTGGTGCCCCTTTTATTGATATGATCATGGTATTATATAATAATAACCCAACAGCTGTGGTGCTGAACTGCTCCCCCCCTTCTGGTCCTCTTGAGAGGTTTGAGGAAGAGTTGTCCCTTAAGTCCTCTGTTGTTTGTGCTTTCTCTTGAGCCATTGGCTGAGACCATTCGCCAGTCACCCTTGATATTGCTGATCTCTATCAATGGGCCGCATCATCATATTTCATTACACGCAGACAATGTTCTATTGTATGTTGACAATGCCATACAATGTACCCCACAAATACTAGTCTGTTTTTTATCAATATGGTATCTGAAATCTGTAGCAGAAATCTACTTTATTGCCACCAGGCGATGATAAATGCATCCGTCCCTCTCCATCTATTCCAGTTGTCAAGAATTTTTGTTAAACATAATTTTGGTAACACACTTAACAAAATAATTGACAAATTATTGACAAAATGACAAAAGCTGTATGGTGAGGTAAGCGACCGCGCATCAAGCTCTCTACAATGCAGCAGGAGAGACAGGTTGTCAGTTTATCTCTTCCAAATTCTAAATACTATTATTGGGCCTTCATGCTTAGACCCTTATTAACCTGGCTTGAACCTGAGGCATCAGTGTCTTGGTGTACTTTGGAAGAAAGACTAGTAGATTCCTTACTGCCTCCGACATCTACTGTATTCTAATGTGCCCATTGCTCAGTGTCGTCGTAAGTCCATCCCCATTGTATCGCTCTCTGTGTGGAGGCCAGCTGAGAGACTGCGTGGCTGTCCTTCCGCATGGAGAGAGAAAGGTGTACATTAGGAGATATCTATGGAGACGAGGGCTTTCTTTACGTCCCTTCCAGGAGATATGTACACAATTTGATTCACCACGTTCCTCTTTTTTCTTTTATTTACAGTTAAGAATGTCTGTAAAGGCTAGCGGAGTGCCCATGGCAAAGTCCTTTCGCACCATATCCACTTCAGCACTAGAGGCACAAGAGGCCTGGGCCCTCATTTATCAACGTTGTGTACACACAGATATGTGTGCGTAACCCGTGCGTACGATCATTTCTAAGCAAAGTGTGATACTTATCAATTTGAACTTGTGCTTGACTTTGTGCGTGTATCTACGCACAGCTCGGAGCATGCGTACCTGGCGCCCGGTGGTAGAATATGAATATTACAACGCGGAAATAAGCTTCCGTGCATTAGTTTCAACACTGGCGTGTTCTGTATGGCCCGTAATTCATTATAGTTCATTGTAAAATAGCAACAGTAGTTGTAATTATGGTCAAAACCCTATAAATAGCATTTGGAATAATAGGTCTTTCTCTCCGAATGAATGCAGCATGGTTTATATATAGCATTATCGGAATATACGGGGTGTACTGACTGCGCTCCGCTTAACTCAACTCGTTATTATTTTGCGCACAGACCGCAGAAACATGGGAACGCCCGACCACATTCAAAAGGCTTTGCCATAACGTTAAACGAAACAAGTGGAACCCCGAAGGTGTAAGCAGAATACAAGTCATATGAACACACACAATATAGTGTTCTTCCCCCTTCCTACAAGTCAAGTCAAGTCAAGTCAAGAGTTTTATTTGTCACGGCATACAAGTATACAATGAAATGCGGGTGGTCTTGCCCGCAAACGATGTGCAATACAGTGGTACAACATGTAATAGAATCCAATAAAAAACAACATTGTGCAATAAACAGGTAACAGGTAACATGGTGGGACATCTCGGTATCTGTACATAGTTATTTACAGGGCATATAGGACATGCTAGGTAGCTTAGGTAGTGCAATACACTGTTACTGTTGTTATACTAATATTAAAGTGACCTTTCCTTTTTGGCCATAAGTGTGGGCGTGTGCGGCATGAGTGTGTGTCTGCTCATGTTAAAGTGTTAAAGTGGCTGCTTGTGTGTGAGCGTGCACAGCGTGCGTGTCGTGTGTGTGCTCATGTGTGCTTGTGTGTGGATAGATCAGTGTTCTGTGGCACTCAGTGTTCATTGTTCAAGGCTCTGATGGCCTGGGGGAAGAAGCTGAGCCTAAGCCTCTCTGTCCTAGTAGCTGGGGTTCGCAGGCGTCTGCCTGACCTCAGCAGCTGGAACAGGCTGTTGTTGGGGTGGTGGGGGTCTTTCATTATTCTGCAGGCTCTGGATTTGCACCTCTTGTTGTATAGAACCTGCAGGGGAGGTAGTGCAATACCCGTGGCACGCTCGGCTGAGCGCACCACTCTCTGTAGGGCCTTCTTGTCCTGTGCCGTGCTGTTTCCATACCAGGCAGTGATGTTTCCAGTCAAGATGCTCTCTACAGCTCCGAAGTAGAAGGACTGGAGTATCTTCCCCGATACTCTGAACTTCCTTAACTGTCTCAGGTGGTAGAGGCGCTGCTTCGCCTTTTTTACAACTGTGTCTATGTGTGTTGACCAGTGTTGGGACTAACGCGTTACAAAGTAACAGAAACGAAGTTACTTTTTGCCGCAACTAGTACTCTAACGCATTACTTTTGAAATTCAGTAACGCTACTTACGTTACTGAATGGTTTGTTAGTTCGTTACTGCGTTCTTTTTATGTAGATTCATAGCGAGCGTCCTTATTTCGCCTGCGTTTGTTTTGTTTACTGTAGACTGAAAGGCGCTATATAAAACGAAGTATTATTATTATTATTATTATTATTATTATTATTTCTTTCCGTAGCCTCATTCTGGTTTTCGCACTTCTGATTGGCCACTGACGTTCTGAAAGAAATAGACGCTCTCTACAGTAAACAACAAGAGGACGCTCGCTATGAATCTACATAATAAGAACGCAGTAATAATAACGAACTAACAAACCATTTAGCAACTACTTGGAGAGATAATTAATATACAACATGGAAACGAGATAAAGAACATGTTTGAAGGGCTGCTGGAGTCAACTGGACTAACGTTACATCTCGACCACCGCAGACTGGTGACGGTGAGTGCAATGTGTTCACTGAAACTCAAGATCAACGGATTTTGACTGTACGAAATCTGCCAGGGAATCTCATAATACTAATCAAACAATATAAATATAGTCCTTTCATGCACAATTGATATCCTAACTATTCTAACGTTGCAATGCTTTGATTGATATCTTAAACAACGCTGCAAGATGGTTATGAATTAATTAATGAATGGATGAATGAATGAATGAATGACAACTTTATTTAACAGATTGCAGAATGGGTACAATACAGTACGGCTCAATACATACAATTGTTAAGGGGATGCAGACCAGAGAAAGACGTTTGTCTTGTTTCCATCAGGGTCCCCCATTTTCAATTCATATAGACATTTATGACATACACAACATACATGACATTTATGGCATAGGGACATATAGGTATTTAGTACTGATACATTTGTGACATAAGCGGTATTCAAATATACAGTACTGTTACCCCTAGATCCTGACAGAGTATATACATATGATGGGGAGGGGACTGTACATTAGGAGGGGGTGGGTGGGTGGGAGAGAAATATACATACAGCGGGGAGGGAATATATAATGAAACGCTCTAGACCACATTGCTTAGCAGAGTTCGGTGATGTGAATGGAAACTGTCAAGTTGATCAACCGATTTTGAGTATATGGGGCATGGGACTTGAGCAATTTTTTTTTTATTTTTTTTTAAATAACTAAATAGTTACTTTTCACAGTAACTCATTACTTTTGGGTGTAAGTAACTAGTACAGTAACGAAGTTACTTTGAAATGAAGTAACTAGTAAAGTAACTGAGTTACTATTTTTCAGTAACTAGCACAACACTGGTGTTGACCATGTCAGATCCTCTGAGATGTGGACCCCCAGGTACTTAAAGCTGCTCACCCTGTCCACGGTAGCCCTGTTTATCATCAGTGGTGTGTGTGTCTCCTACTGTATAAAGAAAGAATTAAAAACGCATTGCAACGAGAACAGAGGTTATTTGTTGAGTTTATGTGTATTACAAAACCCTTGCAATAAATGTGTCTTAAATTAATGAAAAGCATACATGCTCTGGATATATCGATATCGTGTGGGTGATATGACTTGTATTCTGCTTACATAACTTCGAAACTTTTGACCGTAACATGGATCTAATAAGCTGGGCTTTTACAGCGTTTGATCGCATATTCTCTACAAGGAAGCAGAATGCGGATGACCCATTATGCCCTCTTGGGAGCTATCAGGCGGGATACACCATAAATTCATACGGGACCTGGCTCGCGATATGCTTTTTCCCGCTGGAGATAAACGACGTTGAGGATGTATATCTTCTAATTGTCATGCTGCTCGGCCTGGGCTCCGTCAGCTGCTGGATCTGGTACTGCCTGAAGCTAATTCGGAAGAAGTTGATTTCCCTGGCCAGGGATCTGGCCGGGATCAAGGAAAACCTAATGGAACTGTTTAAGAAGATCGCTGACCTAAGTACCCTGCGCGGTGATGAACAATTGAGCTCCAAGACCATGTTGGAAAGAGGCGAACTCTACCACGTAGACGAACAGTCATGCTTGAAGACAATTCTTGAGAGACTTGCTTCTAACCATGCAGAGGAACTTTCGCGGTCACAGGCCATACTGGATATCACGTCGGAAATTAGGGATGTGAAAATTAAGATGCCACCGTACCGTAATAGGGGATACGACGATGGTGACGATGATTAGACTAAATTTACCTGATTCTGACCATATGCGGCATATCTGCCTCGAGCTGCATGTTATCACCCCCCCCCCCCCCTCCCCCTTCCCACACCCCCCTTATCCTTTTCTGCTGTGGAACAGACCGAGGCCAAGGTCAACGCGGAGGAGTTGACTCTCCGGCGATGTGATTTCTGGGAAAGAGGAGACAAACTGTACTGTCTGGAAGCGATAAGATTGATGAGGCCCACCCTACCCCCACCCCCCCCCCCACCCCCCCCCCATCCGCCCCTGTCGTTGTAACTCAACTGGCGCCATATGCCGTGGCAGGCTGCCTCTGATGCGCGTTGGTGGGGGCCCCCTTGACTGCTTCACAACCAAATTCCTTACCCGAGTCTCCAATGCCCCCCCCCCCCCCCCTCCACTCCGCCCCCCCTCCAGTTCACCAGGCGCGATCCACTATGTTTCTACAGGGTGGAATGCAGCCGACTATCGCATACAGTGTCTCAGGCCTCCTGTAATGATGACATGTGTCAACAAATGTACATGTCTGTTGAATTTATGCTGTGCCATTGTTACTGTAAAAATGTAATGATTGTGTTGTTGTTAATATCATTAATGAGACGTTGAGCTGTATGTGTGTGTCACGAATTTCCCCAAGGGGATTAATAAAGGAATATCTTATCTTATCTTATCTTATCTTATCTTAACTCCACCCACCCCGTCCCACAATGTCAAAGCCTTTCAAACATAAATCAAAACGTTCCCGCACTTCTGCAATCTATGCGCAAAACAATAACGAGTTGAGTTCTAACAAAGAACGTATTTGCTGGGTAGGCTGATAGAGTAAACTATGATATGAATATGAATATGAATATGATATGATATAAGGTATACTGGTCCGTCCGCGAGGATAGCGAGGAGTCGGATAGCCATTAAATGCCATTTGAGAATATAGGCTATTAATGCAAAGCGACGGCCTATAGCCTATATATATTATTGAATGTTTTCATAAGCGTAAAGATACAACAGCTAGATTAATGATCAAGTTAGTTTACTGTATGCAGGCTTCGCAGGGCTGTGCCATGTGTTATTATATATGCGCAAGTTACTGTTGCATAATGTAGGCTATGGCTGCTATTATATGTAATTCATATAGGCTACCTAATACCGACAACAAAATAGATTGTATGCCTCTAGTACAAATCATATTATACCCGGTAGCCAATCGAACAAAACGAATAAAGGCATTCATATTCCAGCATGGTTATAATGACACACCAACGCCAAACAGTGGTTAACGAACGGTCTTTATTAGTATTTCGAGCTGTCCAGGCAGAATTGCAGCAATGGTCTTAGGGAGCCGTTGATATCTGACATCACCCATGTACAAGTCTGCCAGCCTTTTATTTATCCCATAACACGGGTTGTGTCTTCTTAGTTCGACAGCGCCTCAGTGAACAATCTCTTGTGGAGTTTCTCAGAGTTTGCTCAGGGCCGGTCAATTATTTCACATCCCATGGGGGGTGTTTCATTACCATATATGGATAATCATGCACGAGCATTGACGGTAGAACAAAGAGGTATTTATCAACACGGAGTGTGCGTAGGACCCGTGTACGCACGGTTGATAAATCCCAATATTTCTGTGCGTACATACATTCTAAATTCTGTGCTTATGTACGAAAATAGAACATTTCACCAACCCTAACTTAGGGGTTAGAGGTGGTCTAGGTCTGGTTAGGGGTTAGAGTCAGAGGTGGTCTAGGTCTGGTTAATAGGGGCCATAACCAGACCTAGACCATATCTAACTCTAACCCCTAACCAAACCTAGACCACCTCTAAATCTAACCCCTAACCAGACCTCTTCCATCACCATGTGGCACTTTACACCAACCTCAAAATGTGATTTATCATTTTATATGTTTTTATGCAAGCAGATTGCAATCAGATTGCTACTGTGTGTACTATACACACTACTATTACTATCTACTCAACTACTGTACTGTGTGTTTGTTTACAACACAGTATCCTGTTAGTTAGTTAGTGTTGTTACACTGTTACTGCTGTTACTGTTATTTAATATTTATCAAATAAACCGCTGCCAGCTGAGCAAGGCAAGAAGAGATAATGTGTCTTATTAAGTTATTTCTCCATTCACAGATCGACAGCGCACCCTTCCTGTGTATCACTTGTGCCGCCGACTCAGATTCGCCTAGGTTAAAAAATAAATATGCAGGGCGGCTAAGTGGCGCAGTGAGCAAGGCGCTCGCCACTAGTGCAGGAGATGCTGGGTTCGAGCGCAGCTCTCTGCATTGCTACCAGCTTGGCTGGTCGTTCATACTAACACAATAGACCTGTCGCTAAACCACGCCCCCTTTGAAAACTCGGTCAAGCTAAGCCGACCGTGGATGACTCTTGTTGACGATGGCCGTAGGTAGCCCCTTTCCTGACTGTGATGCAAGCCTTGCTTCACAGTCACGAAAGGGGCTATGCCGCGGGAGATTTACCACAGCAGGTAATAGACCTGTTTTTTAAAGATAACACAAATATTTCATCTAGAAGCAGACAGAGAGGGTTACAATATGCAGTGGAAAAGTACGTTCATGAGATACACATTTACCTTAGACCTCCATGGTGATGCAAGCATTAGCTATAGATAACGTTGCATTACTTACAGTTGACTTGATTGAAGATTACAAGAACTATGATGATAATCCATGATTATTACTATTGCTGATACATTTAGTTTAAGGCTAGTGGGCCAACGCAGTATACGAGCTAGACCCGACAGTTGTCCTCACTAGAATGAGGAAAAAAGTGAGAGCTGTCACTTGCCAACAATCCTCATCCATAAAGGGGTGAGACGTCAGAGAATGGTATGCTGCACATTCTAGTGTACATCAGGTCAAATGATTGATTACACTAACTATAAATGTATAGTGATAGAGACCAAAGTAAAAATACCTAATAATAAAATAGACCTAATAATAGGGGGCGACAGTGGCTTGGGAGTAGAGCAGTCGTCTGGTAATCCGGAGGTTCCCGGTTTGATTCTCGCTCCTCCCGGGCAGCGTGTCGAAGTGTCCTTGAGCAAGACACTGATGAGCAGGTTGGCACCTTGCATGGTTGCCTCCACCGTCGGTGTGTGAATGTGTGAGTGAATGGGTAAGATGTGAGAAACAAATTGTAAAGCGCTTTGGATAAAAGCGCTATATAAATACAGCCATTTACCAAAATACCTGTAAATCACAGTATATGGGTACAGGACATTTTCTTTTTCTTATAACTTTTCTTATAACACTAAGTATAAGTTATATTTAATATAAATATAAATAAATGCATATACAATACATTCTCAAGATAGATCACTCTGATTAGAAAAGAAAACCCACAACTAAAGTGTACATAAATAGCCACTATTTTTAATTATATACAATAAATATACATGGATTTACAGTTACACAAATGGATGTATGATATAAACTGGAATAGCGAACAATATCATGTGTTGTTGTGATACATGGGTGGGTCTTGGACTTCCTGACGGGCAGACCCCAGGTGGTAAGAGCAGGCAACTGCACCTCCTCATCCATCACGCTCAACATAGGGGCCCCCCAGGGCTGTGTTCTGAGCCCCCTCCTCTACTCCCTGTACACACATGACTGCGTAGCACAGCGGAACAACAACACCATCATCAAATTTGCTGATGACACAGTAGTGGTGGGCCTGATCTCTGCCAACGACGAAAGGGCCTACCTGGAAGAGGTAGAGAATCTGTCACAGTGGTGTCAGGAGAACTGCCTCTCCCTGAACGTCAGCAAAACAAAAGAGATGATTGTGGACTTCAGGAGGTCGGGGGTCAAGGACTACAGCCCCCTCAGCATCGACGGGGCACCGGTTGAGAGAGTGAACAGTTTCAAGTACCTCGGAGCCCACATATCCGAGGATTTGACATGGACCACACACATTGACAGTGTTGTGAAGAAGGCACGACAACGCCTCTACTTCCTCAGGCGCCTAAGGAAGTTCCAAGTCAGTCAGAAGATCCTTAGGAACTTCTACTCATGTACAATAGAGAGCATCCTGACTGGCAACATCACCTCCTGGTTTGGGAATAGCACTGCACAAGACCGTAGCAGACTACAAAGAGTGACACGTTCAGCCGAACGCACAATTGGAGGGGGGCTTCCCACCCTCCAGAACATTTACAACAAGCGGTGCAAGGGGAAGGCTAAGAGAATTATTAAGGACTCGAGCCACCCGAACAACTGCCTCTTTGAACTGCTGCGGTCAGGCAAGCGATACCGGAGTCTTAAGGCGAGCACAGAAAGACTCAGAAGAAGCTTCTATCCCCAGGCCATCAGGCTGCTAAACGAACAATAAACACTATGCAACAACCATCAAATGCACACAGCACACACACCCACACGCACACACTCACTTAAACAAACAACACACTGCAGCACCCACTCTCCACACTTTAGATCACACAAACACACTTTATATTTATTGATAAAGGATTTGCACTACAACTCGTACACCTACTGTAAATTGTACCTAAATTGCACCTCATCCCATTTCTGCCTTGCACTATATAGTATTGTATATTAGTACACTGCACAGTATTGTATATTATATGGTAACTCAGTTACGTCTATTCTGCATCGAACATTGTACATATGTCTATACTGAACAATGTGACCTCATTTTTTTTTACTTCTAATTTACATGCTATACTATGTTATTTTATTTCATACGTATCTTGTCTTGCACAGTCTCTGGTGTGTAACAGTAAGAAGCATTTTGTATAAAAGTATTCTGTACTTCTGTATGACAACTATTAAAGAAACTTGAAACTTGAAACTTGAAACATCTATGGTAATTTACCATTATATTCTTGTAGCCAAACGAATGCTGTGACGAGGCTTAAAATTGATTTTGTCCCAACCCCAGACCCATAGTTCACAAATCGAATTAAAATGTTATTGCTGGATGCACATTGTCAATCTCCTGACCCGTTAGTCATAGTCACAACATTTGCTGTGATTATTGATGACCCTTGGAAGGAGAAACATGTTGATTTTGGTTACCCTTTCTTCTAGTACCTCCATTATGGATTAATAGCCTGGTCTGTTGACATTTGCAATATCAGCAACTGTTGATGAAGATTAAGTAGTAGATGCCTATAGAATATGTACTGTACTTTTACTTTTGAAACTTAATACAGTACTGTAGTGATTGTAATGGTACATAATTCACCCACGGACCTATTGTTAGGAACATTCTAGAAAATTAGTGCCGCCCGAACATTCTGGAACGTGTGTGATGTCATGGCAGTACATTCTAGAACGTTAGTTCTGCCCGATCATTCTGGAACGTTGGTGATGATGTCATAGTAGAACCTTCTAGAACCTCTAACATTACTATTACATTTTAAGCATTCTTTCTAGTAATGTCCAGCTTCCGGGGAGCCTGCTCCACAGGCTGGCACTCCTCATCTGGAGTAAGAGGGGAGGAGAGAGGGGTGATGGATAAGGAGAGAGGGGTGATGGATAAGGGGAGATGGATGAGGGGGAGAGGCAGTAACATCTCCAGCACACCTCATTCTGTGAAAAAAACACAAAAAGCTGAGTATTAGCTAAGCATAGACAGATAATCAGGCACGTGCACACATAGAGGCCAAGGGGGGCCTGAGCACCTGCCTTTTTGAGCCTCATCAAAAAAGTGCCCTTTTTGAAAAAGAAAAAGAAAAAAAAAATTTACCGTTACGCATATAGACTGCCCTTCCAACTGAAAAATTTCAGGATATAATCAAAATATTAGGTAAAGAGAGAGATGCCCCATATTCTATTGCAGTTTGCACGGCCTCCTCAGCGTGCCTCTCCGCGGACCTATATATTTTATGCATAGCGTGGGTGGTGATGATGATGATGATAGAAACCGCTGTTGAATGCTGGTATTACACTCATTGAGGGACACGAAGAAGTCAAGTCCGATGGGATTTGGGAATCTCAAATACAAATCGGGATTGGAATAAAAAAATGCATTTATATTAAACAATACAGAATATACAGCACTTCTTGGGGTCTGTAGGGTAAGCACTTATTCCCTCCCCCCTGAACATTTATGGAGATGTATGGGCCTTTTAAGTCAGTGATAAAAGTGTCTTTCAAGGATAAGTGAGCTCCTGCACTGATTATTATAGTTCAATATTCAATATTTGATCACCAAAAAAACCCAAAAAGCATAAAAAGGGGGCTCCCGCCCGGAAAGGGCCCTTGAAAATCGCCCATGCGCGCTACGTGCGCTCGGTTTATATATACACACAAGTGTAGTGCCCTTTTCAGCCTTTGAGCACCTGCCCCTCTAAAGTCCTGTGCACGTCCCTGCCTGCAGGGGTGGTAGTGCAATACCCGTGGTACGCTCGGCTGAGCGCACCACTCTCTGTAGGGCCTTCTTGTCCTGTGCCGTGCTGTTTCCATACCAGGCAGTGATGTTTCCAGTCAAGATGCTCTCTACAGCTCCTGAGTAGAAGGACTGGAGTATCTTCCCAGATACTCTGAACTTCCTTAACTGTCTCAAGTGGTAGAGGCGCTGCTTCGCCTTCTTTACGACTGAGTCTATGTGTGTTGTCCATGTCAGGTCCTCTGAGATGTGGACCCCCAGGTACTTAAAGCTGCTCACCCTGTCCCCAGTGGCCCCGTTTATCCTCAGTGGTGTGTGTGTCTCCTGCTGTCCTCTCCTATAATCCACGATCAGCTCCTTGGTTTTACCAATGTTCAGGAGCAGGCTGTTGTTGTGCTTAGTTGTGCTTAGTATCACATAGTACAATATTCAATATTTGATCACAAAACCCCCCCCCAAAAGCATAAAAAGGCCCCTCCCACCCAAAAAGGCCCCCAAAAAATAGCACAGGCCCAGTGCCCTTTTCAGCCTTTGAGCACCTGCCCCTCTAAAGTCCTGTGCACGTCCCTGCGTCCTACGCCAACTACACTGGCTTCCCATTAAACACAGCATAGACTACAAGATCCTCCTCCATACATTCACGGCCATCCACAACCTCGCCCCTCCATACCTGTCCGACCTCCTCCACATCAACATTCCCACCCAGTCCCTCAGGTCTACCTCCTCCATCAACCTGACCGTCCCCCCAGCCCGTCTGTCCCCATGGGGTCAAGAGCCTTCAGCCTTTTAATTGTTGTACGGCAACCTTGAGTGTCTTGAAAGGCGCCTTATAAATAAAATGTATTATTATTATTATTATTATTATAAAGACATATGGTCAGGCACTCTACTACTGGCCCCTGAGCAGCTAACACTGGAGCGGTTAAAGCTGAGGTGCCTTGCTCAAGGGCACAGCTAGCAGGCACGTGCACACATAGAGCCCAATGGGTGCACAAGCACCTGCCCTTTTGTGCCTCATAAAAAAGTGCCCTTTTTATGCCAATTATTTTTACCATATTTTCTTTTTTACCTCCATATAGAGAGAGTGATCTGCAATCTGCTTGGGTTGGGGGTGCAATTCCTAACAGGCTCAACCATATGGATAAAAGTTCCCATATTATGTGCAAACTAAAAACAGATATTACATTACATTACACAAACTACAAACAGATATTACATTACATTACACAAACTAAAAACAGATATTACATTACATTACACAAACTACAAACAGATATTACATTACATTACGCAAACTAATGCACCACCTTTGGCTGATAGTTCAGTTCAGTAATTTTTTATTTCGGGCTTTCGACACATAACAACGGTCATTCCATAAATCACCACACTTTTACCAGCTGCTATTGCAGCATTGTCCAATTGTCCGAAAAGGGCTGAAGGGAGAAGCACTAGGCTTGTCGGGCCCTACCCCTGAAGACTTACGCTTAAAAAAAAATCATTTTCTTTTACATACATACATAGTAGATACATATAGTACACATTTCAGTGCACACATATAGTACACATTACAGTACACATTACAGTATAGTATACCTGCAGTATATAATAGTATATATAATAGTATATAGTACATAATAGTGTATACAGCACATATATAATTTGATGTGAGATATAAAGTACATGATATATACAATACAATATAGTACCATAATATAATAGTACATACTGCAAATATAGTTCAATATAATATACAAATGAATTATAATATGATTATATAATGTGATATGATATAGCGCACAATACAGTATCATACGTATTTATTATTATTATTAATTGTTTTAAATATGCCATTAAAGCTCTTCTTCCCTTCTGTAATAGATTTTTTTAGTCTAGATTTGAATTGATTTAAGTTTTCACAGTATTTTTGCTCATCCTGTAGCCCATTCCACAGGGTGGCTCCGTAAGAGGAGATACACATTATTTTCAGGTTAGTTTTCATCACAGGTTTTTTGAAGTTCAATGGTCCTCTGAGGTTGTATCCCCCCCCCCCCCCCTCTTTATCCAGAAATGTGCTTCTTACATTTACCGGTAATTGATTATTTCTTGCTTTGTACATAACTTGCAGAGTTTTAAAGTTTACCATATCAATGAACCTCAAAATGTGTGACTGTAGAAACAGTGTGTGTGTGTGGTCCCGATATCCTGCATTGTTTATTACTCGTATTGCTCTTTTTTGTAGGATAGTCAATGTATTCAGGCACGTGCACACATAGAGGCCAAGGGGTGCCTGAGCACCTGCCTTTTTGAGCCTCATCAAAAAAGTGCCCTTTTTTATTTTTTTTTTATTTTTTATTTTTTTTACCGTTACGCATATAGACTGCCCTTCCAACTGAAAAATGTCAGGATATAATCAAAATATTAGGTAAAGAGAGAGATGCCCCATATTCCATTGCAGTTTGCACGGCCTCCTCAGCGTGCCTCTCCGCGGACCTATATATTTTATGCATAGCGTGGGTGGTGATGATGATGATAGAAACCGCTGTTGAATGCTGGTATTACACTCATTGAGGGACACGAAGAAGTCAAGTCCGATGGGATTTGGGAATCTCAAATACAAATCGGGATTGGAATAAAAAATGCATTTATATTAAACAATACAGAATATACAGCACTTCTTGGGGTCTGTAGGGTAAGCACTTATTCCCTCCCCCCTGAACATTTATGGAGATGTGTGGGCCTTTTAAGTCAGTGATAAAAGTGTCTTTCAAGGATAAGTGAGCTCCTGCACTGATTATTATAGTTCAATATTCAATATTTGATCACCAAAAACCCCCAAAAAGCATAAAAAGGGGGCTCCCCGCCCGGAAAGGGCCCTTGAAAATCGCCCACGCGCGCTACGTGCGCTCGGTTTATATATACACACAAGTGTAGTGCCCTTTTCAGCCTTTGAGCACCTGCCCCTCTAAAGTCCTGTGCACGTCCCTGAATGTATTTATGGTTGTTTTGTATGTGTTACCCCGTACCTCTGTGCAGTAATGCAGGTAAGGCAAGATCACTGCACAGTACAGAGTGTGCAATGAGTTGGGATTGAGTACATGTCTCACCTTACTAATAATTGAGATGCTCTTTGCCATCTTAGCCCTCACATATTCTATATGGGGTTTCCAGCCGAGTTTATTGTCTAAAATCACTCCTAGGAATTTATTTGCATATACTATTTCTATTATATTATTATCTATTATGGCTGATAGTAATTTGTTAATTTCTTAGGATTTATTTTGGTCTAATAAATGTTTAAGGTTCTTAGATGGATCCCCTGCTGCCTCCTCCTCCTCTTCCTCCTCCTTCTCATCCTCATCTTCCTCATCCTACTCTTCCTCCTCTCCCTCTTCCTCCTCCTCCTTATCCTCCTCTTCCTCATCCTCCTCCTCCTGCTCCTAATCCTCCTCTTCCTCCTCCTCCTGCTCCTAATCATCCTCCTCCTCCTCCTCCTCCTGCTCATAATCCTCCTCTTCATAATCCTGCTCTTCCTCCTCCTCCTCCTCCTCCTCGTCCTCCTCCTCATCCTCCTCCTCATCCTCCTAATCCTCATATTCCTAATCCTCCTCATCCTCCTCCTCCTCTTCCTCATTCTCCTCATCCTCTTCCTCCTCCTCTTCCTCCTCCTCCTCCTCCTCCTCCTCCTCCTGATCCTCCTCCTGCTCCTCCTCCTCCTGCTCCTCCTCCTCCTGCTCATCCTCCTCCTCTTCCTCCTGCTCCTCCTCCTCCTCCTCCTCCTCCTCCAGCTCCTCCTCCTCCTCCTCCTCCTCCTCCTCCTCCTCCTCCTGCTCCTGCTCCTCCTCCTCCTGCTCCTCCTCATCCTCCTGCTCCTCCTCCTCATCCGTCTCTTCCTCCTCCTCCTCCTCTTCCTCCTCCTCCTCCTCCTCCTTCTCCTCCTCCTCCTCCTCCTCCTCCTCCTCCTCCACAGGGAGCAGCATACTGGCTCATGTAAAATGGCAGGCCATGCATTATGCAGCAGGTTAGGTCACAGCGCCTGGTCTTCATGTCCTCGGCTGCAGTCCACTTGTCGCTGCTCTGGTCGTAGCGCTCCACCTTGGAGATGGTTCTGCAGCCATCAGTGTAGCCTCCGACCACGAAGAGCAGGTCGTCCAGCACCGCGATGCCAAAGTAGCGGCGGGGGGTGAGCATGTTGGGCAGGGCTCTCCAGGAGTCAGTCAAGGGGTTGTAGGCCTCCGCGCTATGCAGGGCATTTCCACCGTCTGACCCTCCCACCTGAGGACAGGACACATGAGAGGAATGTTTTAGTGTGTGGCTCAGGCAGGCAGACACTGTATGAATCCATTTAGGGAAATGAGGGCATCACAGAAGCATTGAAAGTCAAATGATATATCTATACAAATATCTAGTATAAAGCATTTGTCTCCGTGTGCACCTACTGCATAGACATGTCCTCTGTATGCTGCGACTCCCACTCCACAACGCCTGCTGCTCATGGGGGCGATCAGAGTCCACTGGTCGGTGTCTGGGCTGTAGCACTCAGCTGTGAAGTCACCACAGATGTAAACCTGTAATAAGAAATAATATTCTAATTTAAAGACATTTCTGATTTCTGATCTAACGTTCCTTGTGTTCATCTAGCACCCTGTGTCCCTCAGTTCTACCCACCTTGCCCTGGAGGGCTGCTGCCCCGGCGTCGTGCCTGTGCTCCAGCATGGGTGAGATCACTGTCCACTGGTTGGTTTCAGGCTCGTAGCGCTCGGCGGTGTTCAGTATCCTGTCTCCGTCGTGCCCTCCCATGGCGTAGATAGAGCCGTCCAACACGACCACGCTGAGCCCACTGCGGTGTGAGTGCATGGGAGCCGCCTGCAGCCAGCTGCGAGTGACGGGGTTGAACCTGCGCACACTGCTGAGAATATTTATGCCGTCCGAGCCGCCGACGCAGTAGACCAGACCGTGGAGATAAGCGGTGCCGTGGCCCCCCCGGGGACTCTCCCCCTCAACGCTCACGTCCATCCATCCACCGGCTCGGATATCGTAAGCCTCCATGGTCATGCTGCCGTCACTCTCCCCTCCGATGGCCAATAGGACCTCCTGGGGCAGACGTGGACGGGTCAGGGGGTTTGGGAGCCTGTCGGAGCCAGGGGGGTTCAGGACGCTGAGGATGAGGGGCCTGCAGTCGTGGCTGTCCCTCACCACAGGGTTGTTCTGGACGTTGTTCAGCAAGTAGTCAGGCCTCATCAAGCCCATGCGAACCTGGGAAGAGACAAGCAGACAGCGGGTACAACTTAGACATCGGTTGTAGACGGTTTCTGTTGCTAGGGAACAGTTTGGACCCAAATGTTTGACAACCACTGTACTAGGGAACCTAGTGTTGTTTTAATGTAATGCACAGTAATACAATTCGTTTTTTTTTTTTTTATATATAAATGTTTTTATTTAATTTGCATACATAAAACAGAACATAACAGTACAACAATAATAATAATAATAATAATAATAATAATAATAATAATAATAATAATAATAATAATAATAATAATAATAATAATAATAATAATAATAATAAGGGCGGCTAGGTGGTGTAGTGGTCTAAGGCACTCGCCACCAGTGTGGAGACGCTAGGATTCGCGTGTTCGAATCCAGCTCTCCACATTGTTTTTCAGTTTGGCTGGTCGTCCGCAGTAATACACATTGGCCGTATTACGGGGAGGGAAAAACTGAAGGGTGGGGATCGAACGTTGTGAACAAGCGACTCCTACAAGTCGGTTGGTGCGCCTGCGCAGTAGAATCAGGAAGTGTCGGGGGCAGCGTGAGCCTCCCACGCGTTACTCCTCGACACTGAGAGGTCGAGCTGCGCAGGTGAAAAGATGCGACTGCTGTTACCTCAAGTACCGGAGGGGACTTGTGCTATGTATGACTTAGTCCTCACTGCAGCCGGCTTGTGGGAGGCAAGAAACAGCGTTCGTGACAGGGGAGGGTTGAATTGGATGATACGAAATTGGGATGGGAGAAAATATAGAAAATGGGAGAAAAAGTGGATCAAAAAAAAAAATAATAATAATAATAATAATAATAATAATAATAATAATAATAATAATAATAATAATAATAATAATAATAATGACAACAGCGACGACAACAATAATAACAGTAACATGAATCATAATGACCTTGGCAAGAGACAGACAAAAAAGGAAAAGTAAAATAATAAAAAAATAAATAAAATAAATGTGGCTCAGGCAATAGCAACCATGTTTGTGTATCCATAATACAATTAGTTACCTTGGGCAGCAGCAAAGGGATGTGTGTTTTACGCTCCTCACGGGAGTGGTCGATCCAACGGAGGACGGCCTCGAACACCGTCTCCTCGCTCTTCACGTTCAGATCATCCCTCTCGATGATGTCCACCAGTTGCTGCAGGGACAGCTCCACAAACTCCTGTGAGACGCGCAACATCTCCTCAAAGTGGCACACGATGAAGAGATGGGCCTTGCGCCTCAGGTCAGGGCAGCAGTAGATGTCCGTGAACCTCCAGATGCCGACACAGTTTTCCAGAGACAGCTGGCCTTCTAGGAAGTCAGAGCACGCTCCTACTATGCCAGTGACGCGAAACTGGTCTGCAGCCACCAGAAGCTCTGCCACGTTCTCTGCTGTCACCAGCACAAAGCGTGTGTAGGAGTACTCTATGATGAGCTGCATCATACCCGGGGACACCCCAGGGATAGTGTGGACTGCTTTCTCTGAGTCGCTCCAGCGAGTGAAGAGGGCTCTGTGGGACGCAGAGTATAGAGATATCTGATGAGTAAACAGTAAGCAACATTCTGTCCTGTGTAGTAATATATTTTCACTGTAGAAGTATAGGGTCTTAGCACAGTAGAAGTATAGTATCTTTTTACATTGGAAGTACAGTATCGTATCTGTTTACAGTAGAAGTATAGTATAGTATCTGTTTACAGTAGAAGTATAGTATAGTATCTGTTTACAGTAGAAGTACAGTATAGTATATTTTACAGTAGACGTACAGTATAGTATCTGTTTACAGTAGAAGTACAGTATAGTATCTGTTTACAGTAAAAGTACAGTATGGTATCTGTTTACTAACCAAGTTAACCTGAACCAAGCTACCCTGAACCAAGCTAACCTGAGCCAAGCTAACCTGAACCAAGCTAAACTTACCTGAAATAGTCGCTGCAGTCACACAGGAGGGCCTTGTGGGCATTCAACTCAGTGCTGTTGACTTTAATAACCACATCACAGAGCCTTCCCTCCAGACGCAGGTCATTAAGGATTGTACAGGACATTGTTTCCTGTTCCATGTGGGGATTTTAAATTGTATCTACAGAATATATTTAAGCTTACAGACAAGTAGCCGGACACAACAAGTGATATCTTGACTTGTCTTCTGAGATCTGAGACCTTCTGAGAGAATTGTTGAATATACACAAATGTTCTAGAATGTTCTATTATGACATCATACTGTAACATCACAAATGTTCTAGAATGTTTGATTATGACATCATACTGTGACATCACAAATGTTCTAGAATGTTTCATTATGACATCATACTGTGACATCACAACGGAACAAGTTTGGGTTCATTTGAATCATTTAAATAATATGTTGACATTAAAAAAGAACAAATAAAATGATAAACAAAACTACATAAAACATTGATACAAATTATAATAAAATATTTAAGTAACATTTATAGAAATAAAGAAAAATAAGACAATGAAATAAAGATAATAATTAATTTAAAAGCTATTGTAAAAAGGTAAGTTTTGAGCAGTGCCAACCGAGTCTGCTGTCCTAACAGACTTGGGGTCTGTAGGGTAAGCACTTATTCCCTCCGCCCTGAACATTTATGGAGATGTATGGGCCTTTTAAGTCAGTGATAAAAGTGTCTTTCAAGGATAAGTGAGCTCCTGCACTGATTATTATAGTTCAATATTCAATATTTGATAAAAAAAAAAAACATAAAAAGGCCCCTCCCCGCCCAAAAAGGGCCCCCAAAAATAGCACAGGCCCAGTGCCCTTTTCAGCCATTGAGCACCTGCCCCTCTAAAGTCCTGTGCACGTCCCTGCAGATAATAATAATAATAATAGTTCATTTATGGAGCATCTTTCATACATAAAATGCAGCTCAAAGTGGATTTTATTGATTCCTACAAACCGGTTGATACACTCACACTCATCTGTGGCCTTTTGGAATAAACCTAGTGGCTACAGTCAGCGTTAGAGTATGGTCAGGGTTAGCTTATGGTTATGGTTGGGGCTAGGTTATGGTTCTGTATATAACCTTTATTTACCAGGGTAGGTTCTGTGTATAACCTTTATTTACCAGGCAGGGTAGGTTCTGTGTATAACCTTTATGTACCAGGGTAGGTTCTGTGTATAACCTTTATTTACCAGTGGTTTCGATCAAAGCCGTCTGGTTTGATACAGCCTACAAACCTAGTTGACCGAGGTTTGTGCAGCAAGGATTTTGCTGTGATATGATTGGACAAATTCTATTTTGGGGCGTGGTTTAGCGACAGGTCTATTGGCAGTGTTAGGGGTGGGAAAGCTGGTGGGTGGGTCCTGGGCCCCGTTCCCCGTACCTGGATAACTGAGTTAGCCGGATAACTTTCGGTTAAGTCTGACTTAAGCCGGACTTTCCGGCTCCCCGTACCTGGATTTTCCAAATCACCATGACAACAGATCCAAAAGTTTGAGCCTGGTCGAAAGCAGGGTTTAAGTTCAAGTTAGCCGGATCAACCATCGCCACGCCCCCGCAAAGGAGTGACAGCGCGTTTCCTGAAATTATCCCCACAGTCTAGGATCTGCGTTATACCATTCTGAATTACGTTTTTGTGCTCCATTCTTCTTAAAATTAGCCTATAGATAACGCATTTAACTTGTCGGCGAGGCGATTGAGCCGTACTGCAATATGTTACTAAAGTTTTAAATCAATTAATCAATCAATGCCGCTAGAGAATCAGGATCTCTGCTCTCGACACTTGCTGCCTTCTCGGCTGAGGCGGGCACGCGCATTTATCCTGGGTCTCAAGTCTGGCTTGAGTTAACGAGACTGAATCCACCTTCGAGGAACAGGAAAATCCCGGCTTCAAACATCGGGTTAACTGAAGCTGGATAATGACATCTTGATCGACTTAGTTGAACCAGGTACGGGGAACGGGGCCCTGTAAACAGCGACTCCTACAGTTCGGTCCGGGCGCCTGCTCAGCGAGGAAAAGATCTAAGGGGGGTAGTGTGATCCTTCCACACGTTACACCCTCTCCGCGCTGCCAGGTGAAAAGAAGCAGTTGATTGGCTATACTATGTGTCGGAGGAAAACATGTGATAGCCTCCACTCTCCCAGACCGACCGTAGGGGGTAGGTGCGCAGCGACCAGGAAGGGGATTGGGAATTGGCATAACGACTAACATTGGATGGGAGAAAAACGGAGGAAAAAGGAGGGGAAAAAAAAAAAAAAAAAAAAAAAAAAAAAATAATAATAATAATAATAATAATAATAATAATAATAATAATAATAATAATAATAATAATAATAATAATAATAATAATAATAATAATAATAATAATAATAATAATAATAATAATAATAATAATAATAATAATAATAATAATAATAATAATAATAATAATAATAAATACGCAATTTAAATCAGAATATGTTCCATGTTGACTATTTATGACTTCTGACAAGTTTTTTTCCATTAATTAAAAATAGACAAAAATGTCATCCGTTTTCGTCGACTAAATCTAGACTAAAACAAAAAAGACAAAATTGAGACAAAAACTGACTAAGACTAAAATGCTCAGACATTTAGTTGACTAAAACTGACTAAACGAAAAATAAATGAAGATGACTAAATATGATGAAAACGAAAAAGGAGCAGTTGACACATGACTAAGACTAAAACTAAAAAGAAAATAGCTGCCAAAATTAACACTGGTCAACTGGCTGCTCTGGATACACAGAGCAGTGACTGACCGACTTGTACACCAGCCTCGAGACAAAACAGCCTCACTGCATCATCTACTTCAGAATAAAACCATTTTTCGGACATGGTTGGCTATGTGACATAACATTTAATGACTAAGATGAAGCCTCCCTGCGATTAGTAGCCTACAGACATATCCATGCACAGGGGTAACACTTGTGGCCATTAAAACTGGATTGCAGATCTTTGGAGATAGATCTTTGGACGTTTTCAATTGACTCCCTGCTTGTGATTCTCGAACCCAGAATGTTATAATGTCACCTCTAATTGTGCACGTTTCAAAAGCCTAGCGGAAGCTGTCTCACCTCATCATCGTGACTTATGCATGTCCAATTGATTATATTTCCCTCTATCGCGACTCCTGCCCCAGTAGCTTCGGACAAATAAAAGGTACTCTGGATAGTTTATGTTATCTTCATGTGAGCATTCCTGCTCGTCATTCGAATGTCAGCTTATAACGCCATGATGGCAATAGTTGTGCGTCCATCCTAGGTGCACCTGTCATTTTGGAGATTCTGGAACGCTGGCGTGCTACCTAAAAGAACACATGGTGGCGGCGTTATGCCACCTTTGTTTGGTTCGGTGTTAAAAAAAAATATATATATATACAGCAGAGTCAGAATGTGGGTTGTTCTTCTTTACAGCAACGGATCTCTGTTTGTTTAAGAGGCGCTAACGATACAGACGTGGAATTCAGTTTCTGTGAACCTAAAAACCTTTTAGGAAGAACACCTGCCAGGTGTTGCGCCCTGGAACCGGGGGGGGGGGGGGTGGTGAGAGGTTGCTTTGTTTCTTCTTCTCTTTTTCACCTTTTCCTTTTGTTACTGCTATCTCTCCTTTTTTTCTCTTTTGGACGCTGATAATGTACACATCACATCTATACGACTCATTTTGAGAAGGTCTTTTTTTCTCCTTATTGTTATTATGCTATTAAACGATTGTCAATAGAAGACAATTTTGAAAAAAAGAAATATAAAATAACTATATTTATAAATGTTCACATTGTCAGCGCTGGTAAATGTTGTGATAAAGTGGCGCAATGAGGTCGGTTTCAACACTGTGTGATATCCGAGACCCAGCAACCTGCAGGGCAGCCACAGCAAATCAACAGTGATCTGTTTCTGGTCATAAATCTCTGTGGGATTGGGAGAGCGATGGGGGACAGTCAGCCTGTAGTGTTTAATGTGACACTAGGGTCGGTCAGGCGGTTTTTCCTGTTGTTCCAGGTTATCGACAAGGCACTAAAAAGACTTGCCGGTGTCTCACGTCCTCATATCCATGTCAAATCACCAGTCCGAATGTGGGTAAAGTGAATATTCAGTAATACTTTGATGTGTCAGTACTTTATTATTAGAAATACAACACAATACTACAATAGATTGTGATACTAGGCACATGATGGGAATCAAAAATCAGCTTGAGCCCATGCCCCTGCCCTATGCCCCTGCCCTGTGCCCCTGCCCTGTACCCCTGCCCTGCCCTGTGCCCCTGCCCTGTGCCCCTGCCCTGCCCTGCCCTGTGCCCCTGCCCTGTGCCCCTGCCCTGCCCTGTGCCCCTGCCCTGTGCCCCTGCCCCTGCCCTGTGCCCCTGCCCCTGCCCTGCCCTGTGCCCCTGCCCCTGCCCTGTGCCCCTGCCCTGTGCCCCTGCCCCTGCCCTGTGCTACTGCCCTGCCCTATGCCCCTGCCCTGCCCTGTGCCCCTGCCCTGCGCACCTGCCAAACAGTGCCCTCTGTGTTTATTGATATATATATATATATATATATATATATATTTTTATATATATAGTGTAGAATTACTTTCATCTCCTCTTAAAATGGTGCAGGATATCTGTAAAAAATTAAATAAAATAAGGGACACAGCACCCATCCCCGTTAAAAGTGTTAGGCGCGACAGGGCACTTTTGTTGCTGGAGCCGCTGCCTCCCAGAATGCGTGTGCTGCACGCACCACCACTGCCGCTGAACTGGACCAGACTGAAATAGCTTCACAGCGGGGGAGAGGAAGGACGTGTCGTGTGCGGACGTATCTTAATTCACAAGTATCAGTACAACCCCTTGCCGCGGCCCAGCGTCGTAAGGCCTTGCCATAGATCACCGCGGTTAACAGCTAGCTGTTCCTGCAGGTGTGTAGGGAACGGCAGTAAAGGCTTCCATTACTGGAGAGAATGGCCAACCTCCCACAGCCCCCTCCAGACACTGCTGTCATTACCCATCCATTGTGAGGGCCTGAGAGGGGAGCTGTAAGTACTGCAGACTTATGGCTTTGTTAGAAGACGTCTGAACGGTCTCCTCTGGCTCGGCACTGGAGAAGGAGGTATGGAAGGTACGTACGGAAGGAAAGCCAGATTGAGCGATAGAGATGGAGGATGAGGATGAATCGTCACTCCCCCCCCCCACCACCACCATCATCCCCCACCCCTGTTTGCTCGTGAGTAGAGTGCAAGGAGGGGTTATTTGGTGCTATTTTTACAAGAAACGGGTTGATTTGTCTTAGGCCATTACCGTCTATTACGGCTGCGAGTCGTGGGGAGAAGGTGGGAAGCGGCAGGCGCTGGCATTCTGCCTAAAGAGAAATCAATGAAACAAATTAATCCTTCGCAGGCTGCGGTGACACTGTAATCCATCATTCAGGGGGCGCTTTTACACACCGAATCAGGGAGCGAGGCTGGGGGGGGGGGGGGGGGGGGTGGAGGGTGGAGGGTGAGGAGGAGGGTTGTGGGGTGGGGGGGGGGGCTAAGGCCCAGGGGGACGGGGGCAGACATCCACACTCTGGTAACAGTGGAGTAACAGCGTGTGGCTCTGAGCCTTCCTGTTACATCCTATTGCTGCCTGTAGACTGAGAGACCAGGAGGGGGAGGAAGTAAACACAATCAGCAGAACAGCACCACGGACATGACTGTGATATCACACACACACACATACACACCCAAACCCACACACGCACACGCGCGAGCGCGGTATCCCTCTGGCCTGTTTTAACCCCACCGTGCTGACGACTGATGGTAACAGTGATAGGTGATCTTTATCATTTATTTACACTGGACATACAGGCCGCACACTGATCATTAATGCTCGGACATCACCGGGGGGAGAGAGACGGAAGGAGAGAGTGAAGGAAGGGAGAGGCGGTGAGGAGGGAGGGAGGGGGGATCCGAAAGAGAGGAGAGAAAACAAGCGTCGCAGTGGGGGTGGGCATTGAAAACAGAGATTCCCCCTTCTCTCTCCATCCCCGCCACACAACCTCACCATGTGGTGTTGCATTGTTCCAATTCCATCGCAGGGCAGTGTGTATTGTCCCAGTGGTGACGTGTTCTGTTGCACTGCAGATTCCCATGGCTACGGCCCCAGATGGATGAAGGGGCCAGGTGTCACCACCCACAGATGTATGGGGACCTCATTGTGCTCTCGCCTGGCAGGGGCAAAACCACATTGAACCACAACCCACCATGCTGCCATACAAAGGTTAGAGCTGAGTACATGCTCTCAGGGGCGCCATGGTGATGCGGCCCCCAGCTCAGCCAATTGGAGGTCTCGGGTCTGTGCATGTGATTGAGTCATGTGATCGGTTACCCTGAGAGGAATTAGTCCTGTCCAATCAAAGATACACGTAAGTCAGCTGTACCCTCTGATGAACCACGTATATAACAGCAGACAACAAAAGATTCAGAATCCACCAGGGAATAAAGGAAGAGGGGGGAAAAAAGACTCCAATGAGAGCACACACAGTATATGGATTGATTCTTTTTATTAACATCTTTGTTGTGTTGCATTTTCTGATAGCAGTATTACATCATTATAAATGCAAGTTCAAGATCATAATCCACACCATGCTAATAGTATATCGGCCTCCTTTGTTGATCTTGCGCTTCCTTTTGTGACATTATGCAGCTGCTTTGCTGATGATCACCTATGGTGACTGCATGTGTTTTTTATACCAGTGGCGGCTAGCCAGGAATCTGAAGGAGGGAGGGGTGAGTGGTTAGTAAGGAGGGGGGGGGAGTCATTCCTTGGGGGGGGGGGGGGGGGGGGGGTGCAGATACACAACATCCAGCAACGACACCGTTATTCGCCGTGTCATTGTAATAGTGGGTGCCACTTATCTTAACCAGGAATACCAATAACCGCCGTTTTCCTTCTGCAGACACAGGTGGTAACATTCTGTGGAGAGGCTTGGTAGGAAATCAGGGGAAAGAGTATATGGAGGGAGGGAGGGAGGGAGGGAGGGAGGGAGGGAGGGAGGGAGGGAGGGAGGGAGGGAGGGAGGGAGGGAGAGGGGGAGAGGGGGAGATCGGGTGGACGAGTGAGGATGGGAGAGAACAGTGTGTGTGAGAGAGAGAGAGAGAGAGAGAGAGAGAGAGAGAGAGAGAGAGAGAGAGAGAGAGAGAGAGAGAGAGAGAGAGAGAGAGAGAGAGAGAGAGAGAGAGAGAGAGAGAGAGAGAAAGGGAGAGAGAGACAGAGAGAGACAGAGAGATCGAATAGGTGTTGGAGCTGAGAAGGGAGAGGGGAGTGAGGGAGAGCGGAGAGAGGGAGGGAAGGGGGAGGGAGAGAGAGAAAGAGGAAGGGGGAGAGAGAGAGAGAAAGAGTGGAAAAATGTGTGGATATTGCAGTAGAAAAAGGGCCGTGCGAGGCAGGCAGTGTGAGAAATGTTGCCGGAAATGCTAGAGCCAGCACAGTGTGTAAAAAAAACCACACTATAACATTTCTCATCCTTGACATCACTGACAGGCTCTCCAAACACACACAGTGTGCTTTCAAAGCGCAGAGCTGTAATATCCAAATCTTTTATGCTGCTTCCCTGCTAAGATCTGACTCTTCATGCCTCCTCTCCGTCTGTAAACAAGGCAGATGTGGGGAGTCGGTGGGCATATTAAATGTAAGCAATGCTGTAATTCTTCCTTTAAAACACATGTGTGCTATTAGGTTCCAGACTCCTACAGCCGGCCTCCCCAATGAGATAAAACATGTTAGAGTGCGATGAGAGCGTTCTCCCGGCAGCCTCTGAGGACAGAGAGAAACACTGAGAAGGAGGTGTACAGGGAGAAAGAGAGAGGGGTGAAAAGAGAGAGAAAGAGAGGAGGAGATTGTTGTGGAATGTTTGCAGTTCTGGCCAGAACTGGGTCATCTCATTTGTCAGGTCTTGACCCCAGTGCCGAGGCCTAGGGGTCAAAGAGGTCACCTAAGGTAAACTGACTGCTATCACGCACACACAGATGCACACACACACACACACACACACATGCACACACACAGAGACAACTATCTTAAACTGATTCCTTACCCCTCTCTTGTTCTGCTTCGGTATTACAAAAATAAAAACATATTTACACATTAACTTGGCTCACAAGCTTGCAATCCTTCACACGAGAATTGCACCCTCTTCATTAAACCTCGACAGCAAGCATCCTTCATGTATCAGCCTCTAGATATAAATAACCAAGCGACCGGTTTCCTACAGCATGTGTGGTCTTTGTTCACTGTAATTCAAGGAACATAAATGACACAAATGCTGATGTGCTTCTGGGAAACTTGGCCCAGGCCCAGAAGACAGGGGAGGAGAGGAGGTTAGCGTTTAATAAGCACACACATGACGGTTTAGGATTCTCTCACTATAGCCAGAAAAGCCACTATAGAGTTGAAATTCCTGAGATGACGTCACCCTTAGCTCGTACATAAATCACATTTAAATAGTTGTCTATTTAAGAATTTCTGGCAATATGAATTTTCATATGTGTTATATAATACAGAATCCAATGCCCAGCCAGGTGACAACATACAAAAACAACAACATAGGTGTCACCTAAAGGGTGTGATACAACAGCTAGACCCAACCTGCATGCATGCACGCACACACACACACGCGCGCGCGCACGCACACACACACACACACACACACACACACACACACACACATTACTAAGCTATGATTAAGCTGTGGGCATCAATAAGTTACAGCACTCTCCCATAAACGACATCTTGTCCCTCTGTCAGTCCTGACAGCATGGCACTATGATTCGGTGTATTCCAGCGGTGAGGGCGACATGCCACGGCGTCGCTCTCCACCTGGTAGAGAACAAAACAGCAACACCGTTACAAGGACACGATTAGCCCAGTTCAGTGAATCAAACAAACTCACTCTTTCAAGTGTCATATTACAGCAGAGGTGAATTAGGTGTTGTCAAAATGTGGGCGGGCCATTTGAGTCAGCATCATTGGTCATTGGTCAACAGTAACTTGCGTTAAGCATGTGATTGGTTAATACGTGAAATGGGTGGCTTGCAGACACAAGATAAGTTCATCTAAGCGGATAAACAATGGAGCTTACCTCGCGGTTGTATTATCTTGTTTCATTTTCGACACCGCCTGTATAAGAAACAAACACATCATTGTTGTTGATTAAACTATTCAATTTCAATTGTCCTCCATTTAAACGCTCTCTCTTTCTCTCTCCCTCTCTCTCTCTCTCTCTCTCTCTAACTATCTATACCTATCTCTATTCCTCCCTCTCTACCTCTCTCTCCTCTTCACTATATAAACGAACATCAATGCATGAGTGGAAAAGGTACACACACACACACACACATGCACACTCTAAAAGAAACAGGTGACGGTCTTCATGGATTTGAAGTGCATCTTACTTTCTTCTTTTTTTTACATCTTTGTCTTTCTTTGGGCAGAGACATCAAACAGTTGGTCTGAATAATTTATCTTAAGAGTTTTACACTGATAAGGTCACAAGCTGCCAGGGTCTGGACGCTAAACATAGGCTGCCTTCACTTCACTGTCTTTGACACACACAACAAGCACACACAGGTGCACACACACTCACACAACCTCTCTTTCTCACACACACACACCTTTCAAATAATACACAAAATTCCCTTGAGGGCTCCCTGTGTGTGTGTGTGTGTGTGTGTGTGTGTGTGTGTGTGTGTGTGTGTGTGTGTGTGTGTGTGTGTGTGTGTGTGTGTGTGTGTGTGTGTGTGTGTGTGTGTGTGTGTGTGTGTGTGTGTGTGTGTGTGTGTGTGTGTGTGTGTGTGTGTGTGTGTGCACATGCGTGTGCGTGTGTGTGTGTGTGAAATGTATTACCTGTATTGTTCAATATTTATTCAGATTTATGGAATCACATTTCACACACATGTTAAATCTTAGCATTTTAAGAAAAATAAACATGGCATTACAGTAGCTAAAAGTATTGATTATCTAACTATTTGGAGAAATATATATATAACAACAACATAATAGTCTACTAATTCAAGAAGCAGCATAATATCAGGCCATGCCGAAATTAATTAAACAAATTTGTCAAATGATGGAAATGTTCTTGACCATAACTGCGACTGGGACGGTGGGTGGGAGAGTTTGTGTGCATGGGGGGGAATAGTGTTGTGTTTTGTCTGTGCTCGTGTAGGCTAGACATGGTTACTCTGTCTCCAAGTACTCAGTCACTCCCAGTTAGAGTGGTGGTTCAGCTAGACTACATGTCTAATTAGGCGCCCGCTGCGTGTTGGTTTTGGAAAGCCATTATTGGAGAGCTGAGGTGGTGCCGCTCATTTAACTACAAAAGATGCGCAGTGACGGGCACGTTTATTAACGTGGGCTTTGTCATCTTTTTCCTTTTTTCCCTTTCCTTTCCCTTTCTTTCTTTCTTTCTTTCTTTCTTTCTTTCTTTCTTTCTTTCTTTCTTTCTTTCTTTCTTTCTTTCTTTCTTTCTTTCTTTTCTTTCTTTCTTTCTTTCTTTCTTTCTTTCTTTCTTTCTTTCTTTCTTTCTTTCTTTCTTTCTTTCTTTCTTTCTTTCTTTCTTTTTTTTTACTGCCTCCCACTTGGTTGAGAGAGAAACGTGGGGAATCACTCACCCCTGCGCCTTGCCCACGCTCCCCCTATCTTCTCCCACCTCCCTAATTATTATAATACTTCTTAAAATTGTTTTGTTCTGCTCTGTAATATATTAGAGGGGGGGGGGTAATCTTGCTCTGGGTTTTGTCGTTGAACTATTCTGTGTTGTCGGATAATGTGACGATAGGATGAAAGGTAATCCGCGTGCAGAATTCTAAAAGCTCCTCTATCCTTGTTGAATTTCTCAAGAATTCCACCTTTGCCCTCGGGTTTCCCTGAAATAACTTACTTTAAGGGTGAAACGCCTTTGCGCACCCTGCGTGTTTGTGTTGTCGTCCTTTCAGGCATGCAGTCAATCTCGCATGAACTAATTATTTTACTTTATTACAAGCTCTTTGAAATGTATCATATTTATACAATTTACAAACAGTACGCTATTCTCAATATAACATATGGGACCAATATATAGCCGATGTTAAAGCTATCCATATGTGATTTCTAAATGGCATCAAATTAATATTCATTAGTGATTTGGATATGTTTACAGGTTGATTCAGAAATACAAGTAGTAACATTAAGCTGCCTATATAGGCAATTTCGAGAAATCAGTTAATTTACTGCATGTTTAGCTTATAGCTATATGCATCAATTGGTGATTTGTGTAATTTGTTTTACGTGTTTTATATGGTTACTAATAGCTCTTCTCTCGTTTGAACCTCGGGAAGTAGGCATTTGTAATTTTTTTCTCGCCATGTTAACACAACCCAGGAAACAGTGCTTAAAGTTTGGTTTTTGGTGGAATACAAAATTACAGTGTTTGCTCGGCGGAACCACCGGGGTTTGAGTGCTAATGGATTTATGATCTCGGTCTCTGGGACCATCCAGAGTAATTAGCACATAGCTCTAAAGAGATGATGGTTTGTGAGCTATAAAGCCATTGCCCATAGCATAAACTGACAGTCCCTCTAACTTAACTCCAACCTCAAGCTAATTGGGAAAGTCACTCCGGCCTCATTGTCCTCAATTATAGCTTAGGATACAAACCCGTATAGAAACAGACTTCATTTATCATGTCTGAACCTGAGAATCTCAACCCCCTAAGGAGAAAGGAGTCGGGTGGAAAGGAGGAGGGGAAAGATAACAGTGCGTTTTAGTGATCCCTCAGCTACGACTTTGTATTAATTGCATTTATACTGTAAAACAATGACGTTCCCTCAAAAGTAAAATGTTAAATGTAAATGCATGCACATTGTTTCTCTCTCACGGGTGCGGGGTGCTGTTTTGATCACAAGTTTGAAAGGGGTATATCATGCATATAGTTCATATAGTCGTCTAGTTCTCTGCATGTGACTGGAACTCGGCTCTCTGCTTCCCAGAATCATTAGGCCTAATCATGGTATGTTATTTTGAGGACTCACGTTGCCTATTAAATACGCCGGCCTTCGGTGGCGATATGGGCTCAACGATATTTCCCTATTTCTCACGAATAGCCTTTCCATTAAGAGCGATTAGATTATGTCTATTGAAAGTTGCTGATCCATAGAGAAAAAGGCAGCGGATAAAAGGCGATTTCAAGTGACCTTCTCGTCCCTTTCACACCAATCTGAGCCTTGGAATAGTTCGGGATCAGATCGGACAAAAGCCCCCCCCCCCCCCCCTCCCTTTCAATTCACAGCGACCCAGAGCTGAGAGAGCTCGTAACAAAACCTCCAATTCACACATAAGAATAACGCAATTTGAATTTATATAAATGTATACGTGGGGGGGAAAGTCCATTGTCTTAGTTTAAGTGCATATGGATCTGTCTTTCAACAGATATTTTTAGGCTATTTGGTTTATTAAGAATATGGGGACGCTTACTATTGGACATGTGTAAAACAATACCTGTTTCAAATAAGTTTAAAGCTTTTATATCCATTTATATTTTGACAATTGCAGATCATCAAAGGGGAAAAAAAGTTTTGTAAATTGTTGCCTGCCTAAAACAGCATATCAATGTCATGTGCCACTGCAATGCTGCCCACTCAGTCGAAAACTGCTTGGTTGCTATACTCAACACACAGTGGTGTTTGGGAAGAAAAACACCTCAGACTTGGGCCTATTTACAACCATTTAACATTGAATGTGTTATTCAATAACCAACAAAGGACACGTTTAAATATATACTCTATTCACGAATGGTATATGTGACACCATTGTAACATTGTAAAATCAGTATTTTAGTATCAAATGGGCATCCTCACACATGCCTAGGAATTTTATTTTAAAATAACTAGCTACATTTGCTCATTCATAACCCTATAGGCTCCTCCATAAAGAGTTTAAACCATAATGTCACCTTAAGCATCACTGTTTGATCACTGATCTTAAATAAACCTGTGATTTATTTATTTAACCTCATTGTCTAACTTCTCCATCTCAGACCAACAAGTGTTAAGTTGTTTTACAGGAGTGCATGGGTGCTTTAGGCTACATCTTATTACTCGCACATGGTACTAGACCACTATGCAGGATGGTCACTATTATTCCATTTGCATTACGCAAATAACCACCCAGGGCCCACACTGCAGGGGGATGACATTCATAATTTCATTACAAGGATTATGTCCAACATTTTAGGGAAGGACTATCCATTGTATAGTATTTAAATGTCCCTGTTTGCAGGCAAATGATGAGAGAGGCAGGGGTTCCACTCCAACCCATCGTGAAGAAACATAATACTTGTTTTTACAGGAGACATTTGGCCAGAATCGCAATAGGGAATAACATAGAATCATATACAATGTAATTTACCACTACTATACTGTCAATCTACTGTGTGGATATAATTTCCAAATAGGCCTGGTGTGATTTTTAGACAGTGTGTAATACATTTAAAAAACTATTTGCATAGAGAATCACCTATAACGCTTACACTTGTGTTCTCGAAATAGTTGGTCTCGCAGTGGTGACCTCTCGCTGCCTTTCTGCTCCACGCTCCATTATAGAGGCCATGCAGGGCATGTTTGTCATTCGAATTTGTAAACTACATTTATCCGTCACAAAACAGGTACGATGTTATAATAACCGTGTAGTCTATCATGGGCAGCTATTTATCCTACAATTAAGCCGTGTACGGTGTAGTTAGTTAGTTTGTTTGTTTGTTTGTTTGTTTTATGTTAATTAACCCCTGATTCATGCATAAGCTTATTATGTTGCTCAAATACATCCAGACGTGAAGGGAGTGTTGAAAAACGTCAGCACTTACATGTTTTCAATAACTTCTCAAAACAAAAATGCTAACATATATTCTTCTAAAAGAAAACGAATGCTTATTCAACGAGATGAAGATGCTTTCATTTCCCAAATGATTTCTATGAAAAATTATATTCCCTATGGTTTTAGAAAAACATTAATTAGCATTAACATCATACATTCATGTTGTTGTGAGAGCGGGTTGGGGGTTGTTATTATATGTTATTTATACATACATAGCTATTTGTCATGCCATTGTATGATGGAAAAGTTAAGTATCACGCACGTAAAATGTCAGCTTGCAAGTATAGCCAGGATGCTATCGTATAGCTTTCCATTAACAATAATACTGTGATAGATTTGCCAAGCCTAATGTTTGTTGAAAGTTATACCAACTGAACTTCATCATAGCCTATATGTAACCCACTGGTGCATCCCTCAACATTGGTCTGTAGAGGGGACTAAATTGGCCGAAAACATTTGGGAAACAGTATTAATGGAAAGCAATGGCTAGTTTTCTGCACCAGCGCGGTCCTATAACTGTCCTCTTAATCCGTTGACACTATCGCTGAGACAAACAGGCTGCTATCGATCTTTTCATTATGTGTTCAACAACAAATAGCCGCACAGGTGAGACGCCTGCGGAGGAGAACGGCTCCGTGCGCCGCCGTGCAGCTCGCCACAGCCGCAGCACTGATGCCGGGTGGCGGGTGGATTGGTGACGACAGCTGAAAAACGGAGAAACAAGTTCCTACACTCGTTCAACGTCGAGTGGTTCACAAGTTGTGCCCATGTAACGGTAGCTGTTTGACATTTAGATAACGGTTGTGTGCATATGGTTTGGGGTTTATGGTCATGTGGCAACAAGGCTGTCGAATTTTGTCTATACATGTATGTTTAGATAGAGAGAAGAAAAATAAGTATTCTACTTGCCTTACCGGGGCTCGCTTTATCCTGCAGGTAGAGAGCCGTTCGTCCACTGCATAGCCGTAGCTGCTGCTTCTTCTTTTAATGTCCTGCTGTCCACTTTCTCCTTTCTCTCGCTGTTTCCTATATAGCTATAGCTTTTCTTTCCCCTGCTCCCATTCGCTGTCCCCCCCTTACTCACTCTCCTCTGCTGCTTCGAGCCCTCTTTCCAATCTGGGGGAGTTAAATCTTAATGATACACTTACAGAAAATTCTTTGTCCGATTTAATCTTATTCGTTTCACCTTTTCAACGAGCTGAGCCGTGGCCGGGGAGTATGAGTGGAGTGTCCGAGGCGTGGGACGGACGGCATGAGGAGAGCTCTCTTGTTGAATACTTAAAAACACCCATGCAGACAGCCCTCCTATGCGTCTCCAAAAGGGGCACTTGCACATTACGCTCCATTCGCCTATATCTGCTAATAGAATAGCTCCGTGTAAATAAGTGTTTTAGAATAACTTATAATAGTGTTAATTAAACTACAGTTGTATTATTAATAATATCCCTTCGTCCCATGATTTATTTGTATTGTTATATGTTTTGGATATGTTTTACGCGTAACATTTTTCTTTTATGTTCACATAGAACATAACATGCAATCAACGTGTTTGTGTTTATAAGGCTTCTGTTATTAATTGGTGAAATGTTGCCCTATATTGATTGTCTTTGAATTATATGTTCCTCTCTCCAAATTAACGTAGATTTGTAATCTTATTTTCTTTAAAAACTCTAAAAGGAGAACATGGTGAAAATGAAGGTGGGAAACTTAAAAGCAAATGTTTTATTGATAAACTTTATAAGTTTGACAAATAGCAGCTTGCTTGCCTGCGAGCCTGTATTAATGGCAGGATGTAATTGTACACTGTACGCTAGATGGCAGCGCGATCCAGACATTTCTGAGTTGCAGAGGCATAAGCCTCCACAACCCACATACAAAAAGCCGGAATCCCCGTGCAATTTTCAAACAACTTCACACGATTTTGAATTATTGTCATTATTAAGACATAATGTGACACCCATTCAGTGACTGGGGAAATGTGGGACCTCGATAATTATTGAATATTGCGTATTTGTCCGTCTAATTTAGAGATTTGCTGCAGCTCTTACCGCATCCCCGTCTGTCTATTCACTGTCTATTATGCATCATTCTTCCAATGCTATTTTCCATCGTTTATCAGTTACTTTGGACTAAATTCATTTTCTGTCGGCGAGAATGTTGCTATTACACACAGGGAGATATACCGCATTGCGCATGCCAAAACAGTATAATGTATAATAAAACCTATGATAGAACAATAATCATATCCCGGCATTTATAATTAGGATAACAGTTCTAGACAAACCATTTAAAACTTTGGGCAATTCTGTGGCGAGTCCTTTTCGCTGCGCACGTTTGTTTATTTCACGTGCGTAAAGCTTTTGTCCCTGCTTTTACCCCGCATTTCGCCTATTCTGTCCCCGGTTTCTTCCTCTTTTTGTGACAATAGACGGCCCATACTAATCAGGTTTCAAAGTAAATAGCAGCGCGGGGCGAGCTCAATGTAAATTGTGCTTGTCAGAGCCCCCAGTCGTAGGTAGCAAGGGACGAGGACTCTAACCAATGGAGAGAAAGAGGCTTGGCTAACCTTAGCCTCCCATTTTCTCCCCCCCCCCCCCCCCCCCCCCCCTCCTCAATGCGGGGCTCTGGCCAGTCAGTCGCCTTTGATTATCAGTTGCCAGCAGCCCCTCTCTTGGCTCCTTGACATGAGCACCATATAAGGCGCAGCGATCTCCATAGAAACGTGTCAGTTTCAATAGTAGTGTCAAAGTTCACTATATACAGACATTCGCGCAGATCCCCGTTTCGGAAACATTGCTCCGCTGGTCCTCCCGTTTAAGCGCATTCATTTTTTGGGTCTCTCTCCTCCTTGCATATTCTATTAGTTGTTGTTTTTCCCTTTTTATCTTTCCTCGTTCGCTCCATTCCTACTGGAGAGGTGAAACTACACGGGCACTTCGTTCGGCGACGCGTTTTTTTTTTGCTGGGCGCGATGGGGTTTATTTAAGAATATAGATGTAAAAATCCAGCTCTTCAGTTTTTCCTCCCCTCCTACAGCGAAGACGGGAGTAAGGAGCAAGGAAGAAAAGAGAAAGGAATTTATTTCTCCGCAGCACTTTGGATCGCCTGTCTCTCAGAAAGATTTTATGCTCGTTTCTACGTCCATGTGAATCGCTCCTCCTGCCTCCTTTGTGGCTATTTTATACCAAACTGCAATTTGTTACGTCTGGTTCGGTTTTTCTACAAGATTGGGGTTCCTGAATGGCTGGCTGCAATTTACCTTGGAACTGGCCTCCCGATACTTGCATATCCTGATCGGGTGCCTATTCTATCGCCTCCTCTATTTTGAATGTATTGATCGTGTTCTACTCCCCTTCTTACCCTATGAGATTGCGTGCTCCAATTTGACTTTGCATTGCCGTGTTTTAAGATCCCCCTTTCTCTCTCTACGCTTCACAAACACCAGCGATCATTTCGCTTTATAGCACTTTTCGGGGCCGAGATATGGCAATGGTAGTTAGCGTCTGGCGAGATCCGCAGGAAGACGTGGCCGGAGGACCTCCAAGCGGCCCCAACCCAGCAGCTCAGCCGGCGAGGGAGCAACAGCAGACGGCGTCGGCAGCGCCGCACACTCCGCAGACCCCCAGTCAGCCAGGACCCCCGTCAACACCGGGGACCGCCGGCGACAAGGGGAGTCAGAATTCTGGACAGACCCCACAGCATATAGAATGTGTTGTTTGCGGAGACAAATCGAGCGGCAAGCACTACGGCCAGTTCACCTGCGAGGGATGCAAAAGTTTCTTCAAGAGGAGCGTGCGGAGGAACTTAACATATACATGTCGTGCCAATAGGAACTGTCCCATTGACCAACACCACCGAAATCAGTGCCAATACTGTCGGCTGAAGAAATGTTTAAAAGTGGGAATGCGGCGGGAAGGTGAATATATTTTTTTAATGCCAATCATGATTACGCATATAGTAGCAGACGAACATATAGGGCTGACATGTTGCATTAAGGTCACACGGGCTATATGGCGGGGCATATACTGCATACCACATCCATGTTTTTGAGGGAATGTTTGCACGAGTGAGTAGTAGTCTCTCTCCTTATGTTAGAAGGGGCGAAAGGCAGTGCACGACACACATAAACTATGAACGCAGGGCGCCCAAACAAAGCGGCTACATACGTATAGCTAGCGTTCTATTTATGTCTTTTCATTTAAATGTAACCTACGGTATTTAGGCAAATACATTGTATATAAGCGGCCCATTTTGACTGGATTTCAGAGCAGAAGTGTGTGTGTGTGTGTGTGTGTGTGTGTGTGTGTGTGTGTGTGTGTGTGTGTGTGTGTGTGTGTGTGTGTGTGTGTGTGTGTGTGTGTGTGCACTCTAACGTTAGACAGTCCCATATGTGTAGCTTACTATTCTATATTTGCATGGTTTGTCTGTGTGTTGAAGGGAACAGAACACACTCACTGACTGCACGCTCACGTCTCCTCTCAGCTCCGTATGCTGACTAGACATCTTACACCGAACAACGCCACTGAAGTTGTGTATACGGCTCGTTGTTTTGCCTCGTGCATCGGAGGCCGTAACTTTCCCTCCCTTGTCAAGTCTATAATATCGCAAACCCTACAAATATCCCTCGCCTTAAATTGTAATACACACCACGTACAATGTCGAAGGAAATGAGTCATAGGTCATAATATTTTATTTATAATAATACAGTAGCTTTCATGTGTGTGTGTGTGTGTGTGTTTTTTTTTCTCTTCTTCTTCAAATTATCTATTGTTAGAGTCAAATGGTGAAACTGTTAGTGCTTTGAATAGTGATTCTCATTCACATTTGTAATGTAATTAAATGCAATTAATGAATATTGTCATTAATAATGATGGCAATAAAAACATTGACCAATACCGTTGTAAACTAGCACATGAAAATGCATGCATCGTGGATAAATACGCCCGGTCTTCAAATACCATGATAATGAGTACTTTGGCAAATATAGTGGCGCTTGTTATGTGACAGAAAATTGCAAATGTGTGTGTTTGTGTGTATGAGAGTATGTGTGCCTATGTGGTTGCTTTTTAATACACAACACAAAAATACAAATAGGCAAATGTAAACAGTGATCGAGGGTAAAGGGAAACTACAAATCTGTCATAGAATGATTTGGTCAGAAATTGATGTGCCAGACATTTATGAATTTAGATTGTAATGTAGCCTATATAAGCCTGCATCAGTAAACACTAGCTAGTCTGCCTTATGCTACACACTACTTTCACATGAACAATGTTTATCAGTTCTGGATGCACATTTCCTCTCCTTCTCTTTCTTTTCGTCAGCGGTTCAGCGAGGACGAATGCCTCCAACCCAACCGAACCCAGGCCAGTACGCGCTGACGAACGGGGACCCTCTGAATGGCCACTGCTATCTCTCCGGATACATCTCGTTATTGCTCCGGGCCGAGCCTTACCCGACATCCCGATATGGGAGCCAGTGCATGCAGCCCAACAATATCATGGGCATCGAGAACATCTGCGAGCTGGCTGCTCGCCTGCTCTTCAGCGCCGTGGAATGGGCTAGAAATATCCCTTTCTTTCCCGATCTGCAGATCACCGACCAGGTGTCCCTCCTCAGGCTGACGTGGAGCGAATTGTTTGTGCTTAATGCGGCTCAGTGCTCCATGCCTTTGCATGTGGCCCCTCTACTCGCTGCGGCGGGCCTCCACGCCTCTCCAATGTCTGCGGACCGCGTCGTGGCTTTCATGGATCACATTCGAATCTTCCAGGAGCAAGTCGAGAAGCTCAAGGCCCTCCACGTAGACTCGGCAGAGTACAGCTGCATCAAGGCGATAGTACTTTTTACATCAGGTGGGTGTCCAACATGCCGTGAATGAAACGAGGCCTAGTCACATGGTATGGGAAAGAGGCAGATATGATAAAACACTGGCAGAAAGAATATGGCTGCCAAGCTTAGGCTACTCTTTGCTAAGGCGCTATTTTGACAGCAGCTTGCTGCATATCCACTTATGCCGGTTATAGACACAGCATAAGACATGTAAACAAACCCAGATTGAGAGAGCGCGTCAAGTTTCGGTCAATGTTTTCACCTTGAACTATACGGCCGTTTCATTTAAGCCTTTATGCATATTTCATATTTTTAATTTAATGTCCTAAATGTTTGCATTTTTGTGCTGAAATTGCGGCAAAGCTCGCATTTATAAAACTAGTTTTTTTGGAGATTGGAAAAGGTGCCCAAAATAACGCCGTCAAGATAAAATAGCACATGCGTTTGGTGAGATATGACACTTGATATATTTATGAGTTATAGTGCATGCTTATATCCTTGTTTTGCGTGCACAAACACATGTCATGGGAGGACAGGAAATAATCCTTAGCAGACCGAGATCAAAGAAACACTGATGAAGTCGACTAATACGTCATTGTACCACTGCTGCAGTACACGGCACAGCGCTGTGCTGTATAGATTGATTTGAGATTCGAGTTCATATTATTATTATGCATAAAAAAAAATTGGTTCTCGGAGATATTTTAGTCTCGTCTTAGAAAAGTTAGAATTGTTCATTTTCAAAAGTATCCTATACAGATGATGGTTATAATGGAGTGCTGGCTGAGGCAAGGTCATCATTTTCTCTCGTGCGTAATTTAGATATATTGGAGGTGATTGTGGACACTTAAGCCATTATGTCAAAGGAGATGGCGATGACGAGGAAGGGACGTGGTATAGAGAAATAAAGGGGAGGGGGGGTCCTAAAATGGCCCATGGGCCTAGAACTACTCCTGAGTTAACTTATAGTTTTAAACGCATTAGGCCCAATTATATAACACGGATGTGTATATTCTATATTTAATCAACTTTTTGATCAAATATTGCGTTCCATGGTGTTATGGCCGTTTAGTTCAATACAAAAACACGTATCATTCTCAGTGCCTAGAAAGCATCAGAGCCCAATCGCAGTATGACATCACTCGCCTTCACTTTGACTTCTATAGCTTTAGTACATTTAGATATTTCCTCTTCATTATTGTTTCCTTTGCTTTAAAAAAAAACGTATAGTAGCCTCCAACCGCATACATATTTAATTGCTCGCAATATTGTATCATATTACCGGTACATTTATTATATTATATTATATTGTAGCCTGTAATATATTAAACTAGCATAATAAACATAAATACACAAATTAGTTTGAGTGTTCCCTGAACTTATTTTGACTGGTGAGACAGAGGGATTCAGAGGAAGGGTTTTATCAGACCTCTATTTTCCCTTCTCAAGTGCATAGAACATCACCATATCGTTTTTCTCCGTCTAAATTGACGTTCTTTTAATTTAAGATATTTTTTTATTCCTAAATATATATATATTTTTTTGTATTTCTTTGGTAGCTCATTTGATTCGACCTATTTTTAACACAGAGGGGAACATCTACACACAAGTTTGCATTTTGACCTGTAATATGTGATACATAGCCTCCTTTTTTGAAGATTATATACATCCCATAATGTAAACTCATTGCATGTAGTGGCAATAGGCTAATACTTTATTTATTTTAATGTTTGTGTTTCAATAATTCACCCAAAATTACTAAAAGCAAGAGACGTGAGACAGATGCCATTTTATATTCTTCCAAACCGATTATTTAGTTTGGTTGGTGGAATACAACCTCACTGGTGTCCATAAGAAGCCAGTGTTGTGCCCTGCCAAGACCAGTACGGATTGGTTTGCTTTTAATAACCTGAGACTTTCACGGTTTGATGCGTTCATAATGGTGATGAGGCTAGACTATTCCTTCATATTCGGAGCGCACTGTCGCACATATACTGACCCCTGATCCATGTGTGCACATGATGTGCCTTTACCAGCCTTACCGCAGAAATACTGTACTCGAATCTGGAAACTATCTGCCTCCATGTTTCAGTCTGTTGAGGGTGCAGGGGTTAGGTGTGTGTGTGTGTGTGTGTGTGTGTGTGTGTGTGTGTGTGTGTGTGTGTGTGTGTGTGTGTGTGTGTGTGTGTGTGTGTGTGCGTGTGTGTGTGTGTGTGTGTGCGTGTGTGTGTGTGTGCGTGCGTGCGTGCGTGTGTGTGTGTGGGGGGGGGGGGGGTATGGGGTGTATTTGCACTATAGCTCTCTTTTGACTCGTGTATTCAAATTGAAGCCCGGTCCCATGCAAATCCTTTGGACTTTATATTGTTGTATCGCAATGCATTTCACAACTATATTGCGAGAGGGTTTCTACTATTTTATTCATTTCCCCTGATTAATTGTTGCATTAGCCTATATTGAAAAGGGACACTCAACGTTAATCCAAACGGATTTGCATACATGGGGCTGTGTGGCCGCGGCCGAGCTATAAGGTCACAGTAAATCACCCCTAGATCTCAGCGTTGCCCCCGCGCGATCCGCGAGTTCATAAGGTTATTGTGTCTGGCCATAGTGAGTTATAGCCCTGAGAAATCACGATGAGGCTTAAAAGCCTCTCGGATACTATTGTCCGGTGTTTAATGTATTAGGGCTTGGAAATTGAGGCTATCTACTCTTGTGCAACCGCTATACAAAGCATAATAGCTTAATACAAACCCGCCAGGCCGCACCAGACCCTATAGTTTGGCCTCTATACACAGTCGTTTACGGCACAAACACATCACCATGTACGTATAGACTTGTGTGATAAACAGTTCACTCGATAACGTGCAAAAACATATAGTAAGCCATGAAGTTTATATGTTTTGCGCCTCGCAACCCACGACTGCGTATACGACAGATGGCACATTTCGCATGTGTTTTTGTGCATGGGCTGCTTTTCTGAACATGTACGTTATTTTCGCGTGACTATTGACTTCCACCCCTGCTAATAAATTTGATTGCTTCCAGCGGCCTTTCCTATAATATAGGCTCCATTCGAAAACAGGCCAAGCATGGTCTATCGAGAAAAGAGCGGCGAAATGACTTAACAGCTTACTGAGAGTAATTAGGTCACATTACATCTAGTGCAATTTCAGATTCATCAGTGTCGTTTATATGTTTCCATAGAGTTGAATCCCCTGAGCCCAGACATCATGAGCCTACTGGCCTTTAGGCCTATATAGCTATACATTTCAACCTTGCTCCAGTGTTCCACCGGTTATTACTCTAAAAAGCAACGCCGTTTTCGTGCCCCTTCGCTTCACAGTCTTTAGACTGCTGTGGGCTATATGTACAGGTATCATCCACTGCAGCGTGGTGCGTTCCCCACCTCAGCACAGCGCCCCTTGTTTATTCTGTATGACAGTCCCTCTTACTCAGTGTGATGTAGCATGTTTGGGTAGCGTCGTGTTTGTTCATTCCACTTTGTCAATAACACGTAACGCTGATGTTGAATGATAACCAGAGTGCTTTTTTGTGTTTCTCTTTTGGCTGCACAGACGCTTGCGGCCTGTCAGACGCGGCTCACATCGAAAGCCTGCAGGAGAAGTCCCAGTGCGCCCTGGAGGAATACGTGAGGAGCCAGTACCCCAACCAGCCCAGCCGCTTTGGCAAGCTCTTGCTGCGGCTGCCCTCACTGCGCACCGTGTCCTCGTCGGTAATCGAGCAGCTGTTCTTCGTCCGCTTGGTAGGTAAAACTCCTATTGAAACCCTCATCAGGGATATGCTATTATCCGGGAGCAGCTTCAACTGGCCTTACATGTCCATCCAATGATGCTTATGATGAGAGAGTGAAAAAGAGAGAAAAAGGACCAAAATGCAGCAACCAGTACAAGAAGACTATATATAGGACCTTTTCTGAGAACTTGGAAGACATGACTTTTTTTTTTTTCTTTTTTTTTTGTCTTCTGGGACTGAGATGGAATACATTATGTACAGAAAATATGGAACTGGACTTTACACCTGTGTAAATCCACTCTCATCTTCAAGAACAGTACACTCTTCATTTTGTAAAATACTAGTCTTTATTTTCCTTTTTTTTTTTGTAAAAAAAAAAAAAAATACAAATAAAATGAAAAACATCATATGCGCAGTAAGAAAAAAAAAGAATCAAGACTTAGCGGGAAAATAATGTTTCCAAGCAATTATAAGAAATGTCCTGTGTCTATGTACCTCTCTGTTTTGTATTTTTTCTGGTTCTAAACCAGGGTTCATGTGATTCTATACTAATAATTTTTGATATAACCTTTTGCTTCTTATAATGAGTGCGATATATGTTGTCGAAGCTATGTTCTCCAAGAATTAAAATTGAAGTGAGAATTTAAAACAGAAAAATAAAGAAATTTAGACAAATAAGAAACAAGTCTAATCGCTATGACAATATCACCAACTGATGGTTGAACTTTTCCCCCAATTGATACTATGGACCTGCAACTGCAGAAAACTGACCACGTGGACATTTTTACGGAGAGGACGTCTGTGTGGACGCCGTTTCCCCTCCGGTCATGAGTGTGTGTGGCGGAGTCGATCATCAGTCAAAGAGGAGAGACGTGAAAATCAAAAGCACTTTTAATATATCATTTCAAATACATTTTGTTTGTTTCGTCTTGAAAATTTTCATTGTTTCTTGAATTTTATTGGTTGTTGCCTTCAATTTGCTTATACTCCATGATGCAGCTTTTCCAGAAGGGTCGGTTGATGAAGTTGTGTGATGGTGACTGTACTATTAAAAACAAATAGGCAACAATGTCTCATTCTCAAGCATTTTCATGTGAGCAATGTCAAGATGCTCTGTCTGGTTTTATGGTATATTTCATACACAATATGAGAACATATTTTGTGCCTATACCTACACAGTACTTTTTCAGTACTATCTTGCATTGATTTGGGAATTTAGGATTTACTGCAGCCCACCAACATATCCCCTCATCTTTCATTAATTCAGAATTTACTGCGTGGGTCTTTTGTGAAAATAAATTATACACACACGGTTAACACTATAGACCATATAGTGGCAATTATGCAATGGGTCCATACCTTACGGTTTCATGCACTCACTGACGGCTATATGAACACAAAGGGAGGGAGGCTATATGCTATATACAGCAGTGACGCTGGATAGCACTTTCTCTCTCCCTCCCTCCCTCCCTCTCTCTCTCTCTCTCTCTGCCCGTGAGCGCATTAATGTTTCATATTTTTCCCAGACAGCAAGGAAAGCATGCACACCACACCGAGGCCCCTCTATAGCTTGCCTCCTGTGGCTTAATCAAGGTGATTCTCCATTCTCTCACACTCGCCACCCAGAAACCAAACAATATTCTCTCCCTTTAAAACTCTACCTTGATAATACATGCCTCAATATTGATGTAGGCGTCATTTGGCAAAGGGTTACGCCCGCTGCAAAGCTGCTGTGATATGCGTGATCAATCTGGAAAATGTATTTTACAGCATGTAAGCCAGTCGATAGGAACACCGAATGTGATGCATTGTGTGTGGGGAGCGAGAGAGAGAGGGGGGGGGGGGGGGGGGACTTTGGAGACAAATGAGAGGACAGTAAATATGTGCGCGTGTGCGTGTGTGTGTGTGTGTGAGAGAGAGAGAGAGAGAGAGAGAGAGAGAGAGAGAGAGAGAGAGAGAGAGAGAGAGAGAGAGAGAGAGAGAGATGTGGCCTTGGTTTGCCTGATACATTTAGAATGTAATGAGTACATCGATAAAGTCCTCAACATGCTAGATGGGTTACACAGAATTTGTCCCATATAGGACCTCTCTCTCTCTATATATCTCTATCTCTCTCTGTCTATGTGTGTGTGTGTGTGTCTGTGTCTGTGTGTCTGTGTGTGTGTCTGTGTGTGTGTGTGTGTGTGCGTGTGTGTGTGTCTGTGTCTGTGTGTGTGTGTGTGTCTGTGTGTGTCTGTGTGTCTGTGTGTCTGTGCGTGTGTGTGTCTGTGTGTCTGTGTGTCTGTGCGTGTGTGTGTGTCTGTGTGTGTGTGTCTGTGTCTGTGTGTGTGTCTGTGTGTCTGTGTGTCTGTGCGTGTGTGCGTGTGTGCATGCACTGGCTCTTTTGTCTTAATCATACTCCACAAATGGCGTATAGTATATAAGCCTTATAATATGGGTCTGAGAGGGCCTGTGTGAGGACGACCACCCTGTAATAACACTATGCACACGTAAATAGATATAAGGTGAACAATTGAAAAGGTGCTCGGCACCAAAACACGTGTTTTGATGTCCCAATTACACATTTAGCCTAGTTTCCCCTATCCATTACGTGTTGCTGGTGTGCCACAGGCCTATACGTCTTCATCTGCAGACCACAGTGATGAGAGATAGAGGGGGGCGGCTCAACTGAGGGTGCCTCGCTGCAATGTCTAGATTTTATTTATATTTGCACATTAGGTTTGGGGGAGGGGTTGCCATTGGCGGCGGTTTATTTGTTTGTGTTGCTTGTGCCATTCATATACGATTAACGTATTGTTAGCTTGAGCGCATGCATGCTTGTACGATAGGCTACTATATATGTTGTCCTCAGATGCTCTTAGTCTTCGTAGCCCTATCATTGCGTTGAGAATAAAGGATAGCTCTTATTGTTTTCTTCACAGAATAAGGCCGCCATATGTTTTCTGTCTGATCAGCCTATACGACTTAGATTTGATCCCAATCGACCCATGTCTGTGAGATTCGGTTGGTTATCAGACGCCCTGTTTGTAATACACATATCTCACTGTTATATTCCTTCGAATAACCCCGTCGGTTTGTTATTTCCTCCGTGTCGATATGATTCCCCTGCAGCAAGAAAAAAATGCATGGACTGTGTAGTATAGTTCAAAGTTGAATGAACCGAGAACGCTTTGCATAAAGGCCGTCGCCTTATTGAACAACCCATAAGTGAGACAAACAACAATATACCAATCATGTATTACCTAAAAGCGGGGAATTTAGTGTAGGATTGGGAATTATTTGATTACTTGGGGGATATTTCTCATAGAATTAGAGGGTTGTCCAAAGAATGTTTTCTGGTGATTCAGAGAACAACACCTCTAAGGGGCCATGGACCATAAGGCTAAAATACATTTATATACATTTCAGAAGGAAGAAGTGTAGATTAACAGTGGGTAGTTTTTTTTTGCTGGCTTATTAAATGCAGCTTTCAACTGGTTGTCTCCACATAATACATTTTAAATCCCCCCCAGAGTAACTGTCTTTCATCATTTGCTGAGCGCATTCTGTTATACAATGCTATAGTTCAAAATAGATGAAATCGTGCCGTGTGTTCCTAATTAACGATTCTGTACTGTCTATAGTATGAGAGCAAGAACATTATACCCTTTATATCAACTCATAATTTCCAATGGGGGAGGGGGTGTCTCTTGCCCATGGCACATTTTTAACCATTTACTTTGTAATCACTCAGATGGTGTTGAATTGCATTTCAGTTATCTGCTAATTGTTTATTTTTTCCACAAGACATGCTAATAAGTGCACGGTCATTGATAATAAAGGACCCGTAGCTCGCTGTTGTCGTATAGCCTATTCTAAAAAAGACAATGTTGTCTATAGCTTCTAACAATGTATAGGCTACTGTCAGAATGTCCTGCTGCGGTGGGTAAGGGAGATGGATATGTAGCACACTATAGGCCCCATTTGTGTTTCGGTCATTTCGGAAACTCTGGTTACCAAAGTGTTATTCCTAAATGAGTTAAATAACCATTTACCTTTGTCTGGTTTCATTCATCAAACCACAAGTGAAGGAGTCCTAACATGGGGCTATTTGTTTGCTTACACAAGCAGCTGGGTGCGATTTCACGTTTGAGATATCTGTCTGAAAGCGAAACATTTATTATCCTAAGTTGTACTTGTCAGCGAACCTATTTCCCCAAACCTCGTGCGACCAATGGTTCCACCTCGCGCAGCCGCCACGCACACATCAATGGTTCCACGCGCCTCGCGCAGCCACGCACACATCAATGGTTCCACGCGCCTCGCGCAGCCGCCACGCACACATCAATGGTTCCACGCGCCTCGCGCAGCCGCACGCACACATCAATGGTTCCACGCGCCTCGCGCAGCCACGCACACATCAATGGTTCCACGCGCCTCGCGCAGCCACGCGCACATCAATGGTTCCACGCGCCTCGCGCAGCCACGCGCACATCAATGGTTCCACGCGCCTCGCGCAGCCACGCACACATCAATGGTTCCACGCGCCTCGCGCAGCCACGCGCACATCAATGGAAACATTCAATGGTGTTACACGTCACTTCACTTCACTTACACTAGCCCAGGTTCCCAGTCACATTTGACAAATACTGTTGTTTGATATACAACAACAATTTCCAAATAGAGGCTCAATGTATGAATGGAGGACCCTCTCATGTATGACATGGCGTATTTATAGTCTTATGCCTAAAATGATCAAAACAATGGCAAAGTGCCTCGTCGAGCCACACACCTCGACCCACAACGCTTGTAAAATGGCTGAAAACAGAGCAGTGAAGAGAAATGTTCGAGATTAAACGGATTCCCGTGAGAGATAACGCTATATATTATACCGTATCATGACATGGCCTTGCTTGCTGTGCTGTGGTGTCGGCATGTATTCGAACTAAAGGACGAAGCCAATTGCTGCTAAAAATCTCAGTGATCACAGTGTAATTCTACGATCCGTCCGCAGACCTCACAGGCAACCTTTAAGCCATGGATCAAATCCAGCCCTACGGGGCATAAAATATCCCCAGTTGTGAATGTAACATAAGGGGACGCCTCCTTGTGTGCGTGTCCGTGTGTGTGTGTGTGTGTGTGCGCGCGCGCGTGCGTGTGTGTGTTTGTGTGCGTGCGTGTATACAAGTGCGAGTGTGCCTTCTTGTGTCCGCGCGCGCGTGAGCGTGTTTGTCGGTGTGTGCGATTGCAAGAGAGAGAGAGAGAGAGAGAGAGAGAGAGAGAGAGAGAGAGAGACTGAGAGACTGAGAGAGAGAGAGACTGAGTGAGAGAGAGAGAGAGAGAGAGAGAGAGAGAGAGAGAGAGACTGAGTGAGAGAGAGGTGGTTGCGAGAGAAAGCACAGATCGCTGTGTAAGCGATCCCTTTGTGTTGATTTAGGAAGACGTTGCTGTATATAACGTTCAAGGCTGATAATATCATTGCCTGGCCAGATAAATAAAGCATTGGCCAAACCATCGGGTCAGCTATCGATCCGCTTCTCTCCCCGAGAGAGGGAGAGGAGAGAGAGGGGGGGGGGGGAGGGGAGGGAGAGAAAGGGGAGGGAGAGAAGAGAAGGGGGATGGAGCAGAGCAGGAGGGGAGGAGGAGGGGGGGGGCTTGAGAAAGTGGGAGAGAACGCGAGGAGGGAGAGAGAGCCCTCACTCATTAGCATTCCATAGCCATGGACTAACGCTGACAACTAACAGAGATATCCCACCATACATTTTCCCCTTTGTCTCCCAGAGCCTTCATTTCAACGGACAGATTTCGTCACAGTGAACACATTTTTATGCCTTTACTCTTGTTGCACGAATGGACTGCATACACAAGAGGAATCCTTCTACCGAAGCAGAAACAAGGGTTGTTGTAAAGGCAGTATAGAAGTGACAGCGCTAAGCATGTTGGCTTACTTGGGAGAATTACATTTAGTGTGACTTTACAAAATGGGTTAGCCATCACTTCCAACTGCTGAATATCAATGGCAACATAGTGTCATTATTAAGATACTTATTAAGATACCTATGGGGGGGGGATATAAATACTATAATTTAGTGCCAACCAGACTAATAGATTATGCAATCACACATGTGCACAGTAACCGGCCAACATTAGCCACTATTTGCTGTCTATAGTTCCAGGCATTATGATTGTTAATATGGTTGGTAAGTGAATGATTGTGTTGGCACTATACAATTGCAACAATGTTGCCCGGTGTGCGTAGCAATTAAAGTTTTGGCTTAAGTCAAACTTTTTTGGTGGGCCTATGTTATTATCACAATGTAATTATAAGCCTTGCATTAAAAAACAAGTTGTGAGAGGCCTAACAAGTATAATGACGCGTCAGTGGGGAAAATGCTGTGTGATTTAAAGTTGAATCCTTCATACTAATATGTTATGATACATTATTAATCTGTATCCAGAAAATTATAACAATCAATGGATTGTTAATTACGTTATCAGTAGGCTATTGGACAACGTCCTTTTTGAGAACATATATCTTAATACGCCGTTCAAGTCCTGCCCAACAATGACAGCTGTTCATCAGATATAACTTCTTTCCAAGTTCTCTCTCCTCCCACCCCGGGGCCCGTCTCTATCTTGCTTTGTTGTTTTAAAATATGCACGTCTCTCCGGAATGCCAGTCACGAGTCCAAACTTTGTGTCCCCAACCTCCCACATGAAATGATCCTTTTAAAGCGGGCTCAATATGTCTCAATCTGCACTCCTCTTCCCTCTCTACCGCTTTGGGTGTGGGACATATAGCCAGCCCAGAAATATATTAATTAAAGCGAGATGTTATGTCGAACTCACGACGTACAAGAGACTTTATGACTGTGAAGAGAGGACGGATCAGTCAAGCCCCGTCAACCGCCGCGATGGAGGTCCATGCAAAAAAGTAAGACTTACATTTTTATTCTCTCTCTCTCTCTCTCTCTCTCTCTCTCTCTCTCTCTCTCTCTCTCTCTCTCTCTCTCTCTCTCTCTCTCGCTCTCTCTCTCTCTCTCTCTCTCTCTCTCTCTCTCTCTCTCTCTCTCTCTCTCTCTCTCTCTCTCTCTCAGTGTGTGTGTCCCTCTTGCATAGTGTGCTTGTGTGTTCCTTTTGAGTGAAATGGATCAAGCGAAAGGGGAGTGAGAGAGCGACAGCTAGAAAGGGGGAGGAGGGATATGTGAGAAAGAGAGAGAGGATGTTCCTATGTACGTGTGTGTATGACTCCGGCTGTCATTAACAACAAATTAATCAACACGTGGTGGCATCTAAACTTCAGAGTGCTATTTTTCGGTGTAGGGTATAGTACTACTATGTCTATATGTGTGTGCACGCTGGTGAAAGAAATCACAGTACCGGAAAGAGACCCGGGGGATCGGAAAGGAAAGTTTGATTTGAAAGGGAAAGCGTGAAACGAGGTAACAGAGAGTCGAATCAACACGAGTGTTTTTTAGACCAAGAGCTCTGACTATTCCCGTTGGGCAGATTGGAAGGACATGTGTGGCTATCGTCTCGGTGGCAAGTGTTGCCACTAAAATGACAATATAACTTATATTAACACGTAGTCGTGTTATTGTTAGTTAATTGTGTTTCGGGGGGTTTGAAGCAGTTAACCTGTTGCTTATGGAAAGTGGATAGGCTACTTACTTAGGGACTCTGATGTGCTGCCCGAGAAATTCCACAGAGGTCTAAACATAACAGCCATTCCAATTCTCTGATAACATCCCAGCCGCGCTTTCACGAGCCAACTAATTCATTCCATAATCCCTTAAAATGTAAACAGACTAACGTCAATGCATTATTGGGAGATCTGCACAAACAAAATGAATTTAATTACTATGTTAATTTATTAAATTCTGATATGTTTAATGGACATCCCAACAGTCTGATTATGTCAACATATGCGAGGCCAGCAAGGCCGGGCTTACATACCTGATAACGCCTGGCTTTTCAGCAATATTTACGGCCTCGCTTTCTAATACAGTCCAGATGGCCGTGACTGTGCCACCTTATTCACTGAGCTCCTCAATTTTACTCAGCAGCATTTTGTTGCAATTACACTTCATGCTGAGACGAAAAATTATTGGGACCCATTTTTGCTACATTTTATGTAAAGAAAAAAAAAAGTTTGTTGTGTTTCATTTGTATGTCAAGTCTTTCTCATCGGTTAAGTTTACTTTTCATATTCTATGGGGGGGGGGGGGGGGGAATCCACATTAAATGTATGGGCCTCAAGTAGACCACACTTCATGGTTTGGTGAGTTAATGGGCTATGTTATAAACACAAAAATACATAGGCCGCATTGAAGCCTGACGATCTCTATTGCTATACCACTGGTGCACCCACCACCCCCAGCTAATCATTCGAGCAGAATGATGATTGTATAAGCTAGCCATTGAGCTAACCCTCTGTAGTTATATGTTATAATAATAATGTGTGTTAATTATTATATATATATATCTCAAAGATAGCACACTAAACT
>NC_140165.1:135580939-135605005 GCF_963971535.1 Notolepis coatsorum | reverse complement strand
TCTGGTACTACACACGCCTCGGGTTCCTGCTCAGCCTCCGAGGTCATATGGTATCACTGGCTGGCTTTCTGGTTGGATGGCTCGGAAAAACTCGCTAGCTGATGATTTGTCTCCCCTGCGTGAGCTAGCGCTGCTTGCAGAACACCTCGGCTAGGCGGAGGAGAGATGAGATGATGATGATGATGATGATGATGATGATGATGATGATGATGATGATGACAGCTCATGGGTGCAGCTGCTGCTCGTCTCTGCTCCTCCTCGCCAACCATTCAGCGAATGCTAATAGATAATGGCCTGTTTCTCTGGCTGCTTAGCAACCCGCCTGTAACTGGAATTGAGAAGCCGCCACAGTCCCTCTCCTCTTCCACAGGGGCAATGGATTCACATGGAGATGATATTGAAGTTTGATCGCAAAGATACACCGATACAGATGTTGGAAGGAAGAGGGATGGGTATGAGGAGGGACAGTCTGTACTTGTCTGAATATACACACTTAATACACAGTAGTGATAGCTACAGCACTTATCTGTAGTTGTCCTATTCCAACTGGATTCATCTTATTATGGGGGGTCCTTCAATTGTAATCATCACCAACAGCTTTCAGAATGTTAATCCAGTACAAACCAGTCTTGGCCGTAAAAAGTAAAGCAAAATACCAACAGCAAAGTAGTACCTACTGTTTTCACTAAAACTCAGAGGCCACATGATAATAGCAACCCACATAATTGACATGTCCATAATGTAATAGCTTTAAGTTTTTGGCAGAGTGTAGATCATGACGTTTTACATCCAGGCTAAAGGCAGTAATTTGAGGGAAATTACAGAGATCCTTTATCCCCGTATGAATGGTCCGCTGGAATTACATACGTAAAAATTACATCGCAGGTCCCCCTCAATAAAACTAATCCAGTTCAAATTGGGTTTGGGTAGGGGGGACCCAGAGTGGGGTTTTTGGGGAGGATTAAAGTGGGTCTCCAAATTATTCTGGAGAAATCAGTGCCCACAGCTGAGGGCCTTTGTCTGAACAATCATAATTCCACATGATACGACTGGCTATCTTATGCTGTCATAACTTTCCTAAGACCCTTCATTGGAAGACAAGCGCAATAGAAAGTATGTACTAATAGGAGTGTGGCCTAAAATATGAGCATCCTCAGTAGGCTGAAAAAACAGTTTGGGTGAAAAATCTGCATGAGTAAAAAATGTTTTGGGCCTCCAGACAGAAAAGCTGAAATAAATGTCCTGTGTAACATACTGTACTGTATTCTCTAAGTACAATTTGTCTTGACAAGGTTACTCTTTTAGAAGCACCTGGACAATTAAAAATCCTCACCTCTCCATTCCTTAACCACCCCCCCACCCTTCTCCCCCTCCCTCCTCCCCTGTTCCCTCCTCTACATGGGAAGCGCTATGAGGAGCTAACCCAGAAGACCGCAGGGATACAATTAAGAAGCACCTGAAAGGCTCTCTCACAACAATAGACAGTCCTCTGATGACCACTGTATTGACCCCATGTTTATTAGATTGACCCCAGTCTGGACGCATTAATAGAGATTTTGTATGTGTGTGTGTTGAGTGTTTGTGTATAAGAGAGAATGGGGGTGGGGGTTGCTGGGGCTAGATTGAAGTGTGTCTGTGTGTGTGTGTGTGTGTGTGTGTGTGTGTGTGTGTGTGTGTGTGTATGTGCGAACATGTGTGTGTGTGTGTGTGTGTGTGTGAGCATCATCTACACTCATTGCACACACATCCACATGCACACACTCACTTTAGACACTTTAACACTACATTATAAATGTGTCTATTATTAAAGAGATTTGCACTACATTCATACCTCATTTGCACCTTATCTTAAAGTTTTGTACCTCATGTTCTGCATTGTACCTCACTGTTTACTCATTTTTACTCACTGTACTTAGATTGCACCTAGGTTGTACTTTAGATTGTATATTGTATATATGTATATTGTATATTCCTCTTTACTTACTTACTTTTTTTTACTGTATGAAGCACATTCTCAGGGGCTTTCACCGTAAAGTATGTGTATTTTATTGTGATAATTAATAAACAAACTTGAAACTTGAAACATGTGTGTGTATGTGTATGTGTGTGTATGTGTATGTGTATGTGTATGTGTATGTGTATGTGTATGTGTGTGTGTGTGTATGTGTGTGTGTGTGTGTGTGTGTGTGTGTGTGTGTGCAAGCATGCGTGTGTGTGTGTGGGCCAGGTAGATTACTTTGGGACAGCTGACTGCAGGGTACAGTTTGGCAGGCAGACTATGATCAGTGCCTTGGGTCAAATGTACCAGCCTGGCAATCATGCGAGTCAATAAGCCGGCCCTCTCAGACACTCTACCTGTGTAGGTCCCAACAACGACAGACAACCCAACACAACACGGCCTGGAAAACACACCTCTAATCTATCATTTATATCCAATTTGAGGCACAGTGATCTCTATCTCTCTCTCTCTCTCTCTGCTCCTCCTCCTCCCCCTTCTCCTCATCCATGAGTCTCTCAGTGTTTTTTAACTTCTCTCTCCATTTCTTCTTTTCTTCCCCTCTCGTCCCCCCCCCCCCCCCCCCCTTCCTATGCAGAAGCAATCGATGCTGCCTGCCACGGCGCTCTCTGGTTCACCCCGAACCGGCGGTGAACTCCTACAGAGCAGCGCCGCCAGTCCCTCCGCCCTGTTTCCAAGCAGCTCGGGGGGGTCACCAGGAGTGCGTCTCTGTGCCAATATGCAGATAAGCCCGTGCCCCTCCGACGACTCCTGTTTCCAATGCTCCGCCCCTCTTCTGCGGCAGGGAGATGCCCACCCAACCCCCATTCGACACACACACACACACACACATACATACATACAGTATATAGACATAGACAGACACACACACACAGACAGACACACACACACACACACACACACACACACACACACACACACACACACACACACACACACACACACACACACACACACACACACACACACACACACACACACACACACACACACACACACACACACACACACACACACACACACACACACACACAAAAAAGCCCTTTAACAGCCCTCGCCTACACCTCCTTTAATTGCCAAAGTGTGTGGGACCTAATGGATGTTGTCAGAGCAGTGAGCTGACCACTGATTTAGAGGAAGAACCTCAGTGGCCAGGATCCACTAACCACTAGAGTCTGGGGCTAAAAGAAAGATGAAAACAGGGAGGGAGGGAGGGAGAGACACACAGAGAGGAGAGGGGGAGAAGAAGAGAGAGAGAGAGAGAGAGTCAGTTCAGTCACAAATCAAAGTTATATCTTTAAAAGATGCAGGGATCGATTAGTTGTCATGGACTGTATCTTGTGCGTAAAGTGAAGCCATAAACAACCAGCACTGTCTCCTCCTTAGATTCTCCCCTTAACTGAAAAGTTTTTCTACTGATGAGCACTTTTTTAAACAAGCCAATGACTCCATTCATTGTTAAAACAAAATATGATTATGAAAATGACGATCATTTTCAGCATTTATTTATTTACAGTATTTATAAATTGATTGTGTATTTTGTTATTATGTACTATTTATTTTAATCTGTCCTTTCAAATAAAGCACACTGCAAATTAATGTATGCATTTATTGTCTACTGTGTAAACCATGAATCAATGGAGGTGCATTTGTCAATCTTATATATATATATATATATATATATATATATATATATATATATATATATATATATATTTAGATTTGTAAGTTTACTGTATTGGTTCATGATGTCATTAAAGCAAACTAATTTTTTTTTAAGAAAGTGAGGTGTTTCTCTTCATCAACACTGACCAATGTTTATGAATATGACAAATACTTAAAAACACACACACACGTGCACACACACGCGCGCGCACACACACACACACACACACACACACACACACACACACACACACACACACACACACACACACACACACACACACACACACACACACACACACACACACACACACACACACACACACACACACACACACACGCACACACACACACACACAGCTCCACTATTACATTTCATTGTAGCTCAGGTAAGACACACCCTGGGGTGTCATCCTGTCTCCCTGACCTCCACTCTGTCCTGGTCAGGGCCCAGTCTCAGACCTCAGACCACGGGAACCCATCTTCTGGCCCCGGGGCCCTCACCTCACCTCCATGTTTTGACTAGTCTGACAGACCCGTCTCAAGTGCATGTGATCCTGGATGCTTAGCCTCCCGCTCTCTACCGCAGCAACCGGGGCCCTCTTAGGGTAACTGACGGACCGACTGTGATCTGCCTCTGGGACACTGTCACAAGACGCACGCACACGCACACACACACGGACATTTATAGTTAATTTATGTCCACAGAAAATATACACACACGCGCACGCACATTTATATAGTTTATTTATGTCCACAGAAAATGCACATAATGCACACACACGCAAACACATACAGGGCACTTGCAGGCAATGCACACAATGACACACACAACACTTACACACACACACACACACACACACACACACACACACACACACACACACACACACACACACACACACACACACACACACACACACACACACACACACACAGTTGTGTAGCGAGGTAAGGGAAGACTGTGCTCCTCATAGCTATGGGCCATGCTTTCTTCCCGCTGCATGCTGTTACAAATGGTAATCGCCTGTGATCGTCACAAATTTCAAAACAAATGCTAGGTGACTGAAAAGCCAAAGTGACGCCCCGAGTGATCCTCCCGACAGAAAGGCTGAATCAAAGCAAGCTGACTATAATTAGGTTCCATCTGGGCGACATTATTTAAAACCGCACCACTTAATTGCTTGTGTACAAATGGCCTATTTTATTTGAATCAAACTTTTTCTTTCTCTTTTTTTCCCCTCACGACTCATAATTACATTGATGTTAAAGGGGGCATAACTCTTTATTTCATTTATTATAGAAAAACATATTCAAATTATTATCTACAATTTGAGGCAAGGGGAGAATAAAGTGGTGGTAAAATTTTTGGAGCAAATTGAATTAATTTGAATACAATTTAAAAAAGAAAAAACAGTTTAATCGCTTCTATAGACATTGACATTTGGGTTAAACATTTAATGAGCCTCAATGAAAAACAACGTATAGTTAAACTAGGACACGTCATAATCACGGAATGAAATTAAATGAAAATGAGGAAAGCTAAATAAAACGGCAAACGTAAATGGCACCACAGAACAAAGCACAGAATCCAGGAACTAGCTTTATTTCTTTTTTTCCTTTTCATTTCCTCTTGTCACATTTTCATCAAATCGAACACAAACAGTGCATTTGGTTATCGGTCCGCTATCGATTGTAACCTAAGCAGTTCTTTTATCTCGATGTGAGTCTGCGGAACAGTGTATTGTGGTGTGGGGCCTGTTCGGCTGAAACCCTAGCTGGGATACTGTTTGTGGAAACTATCTGTTGCATGGATCAGCTCGGGGGACTCGCTATCTGTATCCTGGATGTCAGACGATCGGATTTCCGCCCCTGACACTCCCTGATATTAGGTGATCTACTGGTGTGTGTGTGTGTGTGTGTGTGTGTGTGTGTGTGTGTGTGTGTGTGTGTGTGTGTGTGTGTGTGTGTGTGTGTGTATGTGTGTGTGTGGGTATGTGTGTGTGTTAAAGGTACGTGTGTAGCTGTGTGTATGTGTTGTGCTCGTATATGCACAAATGCATATTCGTGTGTGTGTGTCTTCATGCACGCCCCCACACAGCCAGGGTCGAGGAGGAGGCCATTTTGTCCCGCATGGCTGTCTATCTAAAAGGGCCAGGACATGTCACCTTTGGAAACGAGGTCAAATGGAGCCCAGGCAGGTGCCAGACGGCCGACCTCATCACCAAGGCAACACTGTCCGCGCTCACGGAGCAGACACACATTGTCTACAGTTGAACAACTAATTAAATCTGAATTTAACCCCCAGACCAGACGCAGGGGAAGTCCTCACTGCCAAACAACATGGAGTCCAACCCTGATAAGGTCTGACTTTATTTATGTTACACTGCGTGTCTTCCTTTTTAATCAAATCAATGTGGTTGTATTGAGCCTCCTCACGTTCGCATAAAGGAGAAAGACACAGAGATGCATGCACACACACACACACACACACACACACACACACACACACACACACACACACACACACACACACACACACACACACACACACACACACACACACACACACACACACACACACACACACACACACACACACACACACACACACACACACACACACGCACACACAGGGACATAGAAAATGACTCAGAACTGGGCACGTTTCATCAAAACAGCAACAGCACTGCTGTCTCTTTACTGCAATTCATTTTAACACTTGTTGGTAAGTGGGGTCTGTCTGTCTGTGTGTGTGTGTGTGTGTGTGTGTGTGTGTGTGTGTGTGTGTGTTTTTTCCTCTCCCCCTATCTCCCTCATACTGCTTTTAATTACGTTGCTTATTATTGTGTGTTGTTGGTGGAGAAAACAAGGCAGAACTCATTACATATCGAGAGATGAGGAACCTGAACGACTACTAGCTACAGGGGCCGCTGAGGGGACTTGCTATTTACTAAGAATAAAAGAGAGATAGGTGGGTGTGAGAGAGAGTGGGTGTTTGGGGGGGGAGTGAGTGAGAGTAACGAGGAGTGGGAGAGAGAGAAAGAGAGAGAGAGAATATGACATTAACTGAACCCATTCTGGACACACTTTCTACTTCATGGCTCATACCATAGCAGGGTAAACCTGAGCCACAGGAGAGCATGGAGATCGTTTTAAAAGACAACTGGCACCTTAACGCTCCTCTTTCCCCCCTACTCCCTCCCCTCTCCTATTCCCTAATCACAGCCCCCCGCCCCTTCCTTCCCTCTCTGCCTGCTCCACTGAGTGCTTTTTTATTTCAACGTGAATGAGTGGCCTTGGCCGTCATAAAGGACCCCTGCTTTTATAGACTTGGAGCGGAGTATTTACAAGGTAACCCTGGTGCAAGGACAGTTCTTCCACACTGGTGTCAGACTCTACCCTCTTCAGGTGAAATCCAAAGCCCCAAACACCCCCACCGCGACGGCACCTCTCACTGTAAGCCACTCCGCTCTACCGAATGGGATGAAACGCCCCCCCCATTCGGAGAGGCGCGGTATGCGTGGTACTTTACAATAGCATCTATCCTCATTATCCTCCCCACAAAACGAAGTGAGATGGTTCTGTAACTGGATGTGCCTCCTAATAAAAATGGGATGTTTCTGTGGAGGGGTTCCACGGGCTGAGGACATTTGTCCTCCATTCATACTCGGACAAAGTGCTCACACCAGCGCCACTCCGAAGGCCAATGAAATGGAATCTGCTATTGAAGGGGATTCTTATCATTGTCTCCATTTGGGGGCGGGGAGTGGGGTCGTTTCAAAATTAAATATTAATTGAACGGAAAGAAAGAGGGATAACAACAACAACAACGATAATAATTAGACATTTCTCAATTAAATCCGTACTCATTGTCCTTCTCTTTGAAAGAAGTAAAAGAACGAAGAGTCGCTCCTTTTCTTCAAGCAAATCTCTTTGTTGGGTGAATAACAAAAAGACAGATAAAAAACCAAACTCACTGAATCTATATTAAATGGAAGAAGATAATCAAATAAAATGTACTTTGAAAGTATTTCATTAATGAAAACAATCCAAAACACTAAAGAGTTTAACTTTGAAGTTATGAGTACAAAGCATCTTCTAATGTTTATTTAATTCTATGGCTAGTCTACATCTTTCTTTCTTTTTCTTCCTTTTCACAGTGCCAGCTATTCATCTACAATAAAAAGAAAATACAAATACTTCTTTATGCTTGTACTTTAGAGTCCAAAAGCAACTTGAATAATAAATAATATGAACATGAAAAGCAAAAAAGGTTCATTCTAACTCTAGACCCAAAGTAACAAGTTGTGTATATAGACCACAGTGCTCTCTATATTTAGCTGTCTGTGTATGACCCCATTTTCAGCTGGTATTATCATGCATCTCAGGTGATCAGATTGCAATCAAATAGTGCTTAACTACATAAATATTAGGGGTGTAACGGTAAACGTATCCATAACGAACCGTTTCAGTACTGGACCTTTGGTTCAGATAGTAAATTATATTGACCATATTGATCAAATTGTTTACACTGCCTGTGTTGTCTTTTACTACCTGTATACTGTGTTGTTTTACTACCTGTACCCCTCCCCCCCTCCCCCCCATGCTGCTATGATGCCTGAATTTCCCCAAGGGGATCAATAAAGGAATATCTTATCTTATCTTATCTTAGTACACGCTGTGTACCGAACTAATGCAACGGTACGTTAACCACTAACAGAACGCATGTGCAGAACTTTTTTTTGTGTGCAGAATAAAATTCAAAACTCCCAAGTTCACCCCTTCCCAAAATATATATATATTTTTTGATCCAATTTTTCTCCTTTTTTTCTATTTTTCTCCCATCCCAATTCCACTGTGCCAATTCTTCCCTCCCCTGTCTTGAACGTTGCTCGCATATGCCCCCCACTGGCCGGTTGTAGGGAGGATATAAGCCTTGCATCACGTGTCCCCTCCGATACACGAGGAGGCAGCCTGTCACATCTTTTCACCTGCCAGCGCGGACTCTCATTGGCGAGGTGTAACGTGTGGGAGGCTCACACTACCCCCGCCATTTCCTGTCTCTGCTGTGCAGGCGTCCCCAAACGACCTGTAGGAGTCGCTGTCCACAACGTCCAGATTACCACCCATTGACTTCCACCCACTAACTCTGCCAATTGAGTTAGTATGACGGCTGGCCCAAGCCAGAGGCAATGCCGACAGCCGGAGTCGAACCCGGTGTCTCTTGCGTTGGTGACGAGCGCAATGTCCGCTGCGCCACCCAGCCACCCCCCTTCCCAAAATATATAATTGGCGAAAAGTGCCGGGTGTTTGTTCAACCCACGCACAACACTGAGAGCTTACCTGTAATTTAGCATGGCCTCACACTCTCTCTCTCAGTGTGTGAGGTGGAAAGGGCTGTCTCTCGGAGATCAAATTAATGATATGAAACGGGACCTGCATAACGCTTTTTACTTTATTCAATAACGTTTTACCCTGAGGGATGATTTACAATAAAGTTCTAAAACTGAAAAGTAGGCTACTTACATTCTTGACGCTAGAACTTTTTTTACAAGTCGATTATTGAATATAGAATATTCATTGACAGCCCTACTTACATTTACATTTAGTCATTTAGCTGACGCTTTTATCCAAAGCGACTTACAAGTTCTGTACGACAAGTCATCAGGAAGGGCACAACTCTATCAGCTGAGTAACAATGTTCATCAAAGTGTTGAGTGCTACAGTGTAGGTTAGTTTATTAGGACAAGTGCATGACAGTAAGGTTAGTTAGGGTTAGATATTTATTTTATTTTCTTAGAATTTATTTTTTATTATTATTATTTCAGATAATAATAATATAATAATAATTTAGGACCTGCTCAGAGGTCATTAATCGGCATGCATGCGATGCATGTATACGATTCGTCTCTGCGATTAACCCATCCCGTCGTCCTTCCCCCCCAAGGGCAGCCGGGAGCAGACAGGCGCAACGTGAGCCGCGCCAGGGGACCAATCCAAGTGCTCCTGTCCGTCTTCGTCAAGGACGCCACAGCGTTAGCGATCTTGTTGTTGTGCATGTTTTTCCATTGGGTTTATCTTATCGGGGGGGGAAACCCTTGCGAGCACGGGGAGAACATGCAAACTCCACACAGAAAGGCCCGGGAGATACCCCACCTGGGTAACTGGCATCATGGAAACCTGGTCCCCAAGCGGGAATCGAACCCTGGACCTTCTTGCTGTGAGGCGACAGTGTTTAACCACTACACCACCGTGCCGTCTTAATGGTTGAAGAAGTGCGTCTTTAGTCGAGATTGGACGGGTTTCGGCTGTCCTAACTGCGGTGGGTAGTTCATTCCACCATTGTGGGTCAAGGACTGAGAATAGGCGACTTCTCTTTGATGACCCTCCCGGAGCTCGGATAGGAGTAGGTCTGAGGCGGCCAGAAGATGCAGAGCGTAGGGGTCTTGAGGGTGTGTAGTTAGAGACCATTGACCGGAGGTAGGCGGGAGCGGTTCCCTTTGCCGCACGGTATGCCAGGTCGAGGGCCTTGAAGCTTAACAGTAACTGCACACTACATCACCCCTGAGTGGAACATGGAAAGCCAAACTTTCCCCACTATACCGAAAACCCGTACCGTACCATGACTTCAAAACCGAGGTACGTACCGAACCGTGGTTTTTGTGTACCGTTACACCCCTAATAAATATACAGGTGTAAATGCACTCAAAGACACATTGAGAATGGATTGGTATCCAATCACCCAAACTACCCCCAGAGCAGGGGTGAAGCCAGACATTGTAAACATTTGTGGCTTAGCCCAAACTAGGGGGGTTTGGGCGCATGCTTCCCCGGGGACATACCCCCCCCCCCCCATTTACGGCAGCTATATGCACTATTTCTCAAGCCATTTGAGATAATAGAATGCCTAAAAATCTGTACATAATTTCGAAAAAAAAACATGATAGTTGCGCAGGAAACTAGATAGAGCCTACATCCTATTTTTGTTGTTGTTATTTTTAAGTTACATAACATAATAGAGGAATTTGGCATAAACAGCATTACTAATCTTGAAACCTATTTTCAAGGTCACATAATGCATATTTAGCTGACAAATCTGCTACATTTGCATCCATGCCATAATAACCTGGGCTGCTCTAATTGCAAATCAAGGATTGCCCAAGTAAATGCGGTCTTCAATACTCTGAATTGAATATTAAGCCAACAGAAGAACATTCACTCAATAATATTAGGTTTCTTTAGGGAATAACACAGTAGGATAAACAACAGGGACATATTATGTTACGGTACGTCATTCCTCCTCATATCTTCCTAACTTCTCTCTCAGCTAGTTAGTCTCAGTTATCCCTGGAAATTCCTCCACTGAAAGAATAAAATATGAAACAAAAACAAGTATTAAATTAAATTAAAAGAAATTAAGATTTCTGATCATAAACGTAAGATGCCAAAAATATGAAATGCATATCTTATTCTCTCCTTTCTCCTCAACACAGTTTCATCTCTTGTCCCCCTTCCTTTTCACCTGCGTTCTGTCCTCTTCTTGACAATTCTCCTCTCCTCAACCTCCTGGCTCCTCGAAACACATTTTCTCCACTCTTAACTTCAGCTTTTCACTCCTTTCTTACTCCCCTCTCTCCTCAGGGTTCCCAACCGTATTAGCCGGGACATCTCGTATATTGGGTTCAATTGGTTTGTCCCATATATGGGACAAGGGAGGTCCTGTATACTGACCATGGAACTATTGATTGCCAAATTCTCTGCGATACAGAGAGGAGGGGAGGAGAGAAGAGGAGAGGAAGGGAGGAGAGGAGTAGGAAGGGAGGAGAGGAGTGGAAAGGAGGGGAGGAGAGGAGTGGAGTGCTGTTGTTTCAGAACCATGAACTGTGCTGTTTAGTACATGTATGTAGAATGCCCTCGACATAGTAAGGACGTAATTCAACCCTTTCGGCTTGCCACACGCCTCGAGTTAGATAAACAATGGGTGCATGTGGAATACTTTTACCGAAACGAAATGTATCAAGATGGATCTTCCAAATGTTCTTTCTTTCAGATATGTGGAATCAAATGATTGCATTTTCTGTAACGTTAGACTACTCTCTACGATACTCACGTGAAGTCGCAGGACTGTTTTCCCTCCAGTGAAGGATAATCCTGAAGCCATGACCACACACATTGTTGTATCGATGGTGCTGCTGACATTATCAGGTAAGAGCCCAGTTTCTCCTTGATATGCTCTTACTCAGTGTGTGAATGGATATGAAGCATCCGTAGTCAAAAATAATATAGTTTCTACAGAAATATGACCGAGCATTTGATGGCCTTGTATAAGAACTTTAAGAGATTCTGCTCCGACAACTAAGCTGACAAGCCCATTGTTCAGTTCAAACCATTGTTATGATCAAGTTGGTAAATGGTCTTCACTGCTTTAGCCGTTAGGATTGTGCAATAAGGCACATGTACAACAGACAGTTGTATGGACTTTTTCACTGTGAAGAACCCAGATAGGGTTATTTGGTGTTACTTCATGTCTGACAGAGAGGCTCATTAAGAGGTAAAGTGCCAGATAGCAGCACAGCAAAACACACCCAAAGAAAATGTTGGTGTCCCCTTCAGGCCACAATTTGTCCCTTATTCGGTAGTGAGAAAGTCGGCAACCCTATCTCTCCTCCTCTCTTCCCACTTCCTCTCCTGCTCCACAGGGTTTCTCCTGTCCTTTCTTTCTTCACTCTCTCTCTCTCTCTCTCATTTCACCTCCTGGCTAACCACAGCTAACATTAGCTAGCTAGCCAGCGATCCATATTAGGCTAGTCACCTCACCAACTCACTGCGACTTACAGCTGCAGATTCACAAACCTGAATCAACATCCGTCCGTGGTTCACTGGCTGATGCTGCTGAACCACTTCCTGTGGATTGGTGGCTGAGGTTGATTCCTCAACCGTCCTTATCAGGGCTTGATGCTTACTTTTCCCCCCAAGGCGAAACATTTAGGAAGCACACAAAAATATGTAGGAGCACAGTGAAAATGTTTCCAATTCTAATGTTTTTGGTGGGGGAGAAAATTAAATATCATGAAACAAAATTCTACCTTTCAGATTTGGCAGATTTAGGCTATAGTCACTAAATTGTGAACCATGATATATTTTTTTGATCTACTTTTTCTCCCATTTTTCAATTTTTCTCCCATCCCAATTTCGTATCGTCCAATTCTACCCTCCCCTGTCTCGAACGCTGTTAGGCCATGCCTCCCACAAGCCGGCTGCAATGTGGACGAAGCCTTACATCACGTGTCCCCTCCGGTACTCAAGGTAGCAGCCGTCGCATCTTTTCACCTGCACAGCGCGATCTTTCAGCGTCGGGGGTCTGCGTTTGGAGGGCACGCCGCCCCCGTCGCTTCCTGATTCTACTGCGCAGGCGCACCAACCGACCTGTAGGAGTCGCTGTCCACAACGTCCGATCCCCACCCATCAGCTTCCCACCCCCTAATACTGCCAAATGTATTAGTATGAACGACCAGCCAAGCTGATAGCAATGTGGAGAGCTGGGCTCGAACCCAGCGTCTCCTGCATTGGTGGTGAGCGCCTTGCCCACTGCACCACCTAGCCGCCCAATTGTGAACCATGATATGAAGGTATCCTTTTCTCCTAACCTGTTGTAACTTAGCCTTTAGTTTTTGTCATCCATTTATGATGCTTTATGACAGGAGTATATCAAAGGAGGCTTATTAAATTCATTAATATTGCTATGGATGATAATGCATTTTGCTTAGCTGTTACCTAAGGAAGGGGACAACTGTTGCCAAGGAATGTAAGCCGTTCACCTTAAATCACTGCTCAGTGACATTCATCCACTCTTTCTGTGCTCGTCTTCCCTTCATAGCTAAAGTTAACGTTTTCTTTAATAGGGGTGTCTGGGGAGGAACTGGACGTGGTAGGGTGCTCTGTGAACTTGCATAATAGGATTATCATTTGTTTGGGTACATCTAATATAAAAGATGAATGTCAGCTGTCAGTATAATGTTACAGAGTATACTTGCTATACTTATTTTATACTTATCTATTTTTGTCTAGCACAGTCTCTGGAGCGTAACAGAAAGAAGCATTTCGTATAAAAGTATTCTGTACTTCTGTATGACAACTAATAAAGAAACTTGAAAACTTGAGAACAGGAGATATTATAACCCGAGTATGAGCGCTAATGTTGCTACCGCTAACGGGAGGTAACACGTGGGAAAATGGTGCATAGAGGGTTGACGCAAATGTTTTGTCATATTGGAGGTGCTTCCTTGCTCGCACAAAATACTCTACGTTTTGCTGTGTGCAACTTTTTTTGTGAAACTCAGCCAAACATTTGAGCGTTTGCTGCTGTTAGCCACCGTCACAAACATAGGCATTCAACCGTCGTTGTTCCAACCAGGTTGCAGACACAAACAGGGGGCAGGAGGCTAAGCTAGCAAGCAAGCATGGGGCTATTGAAAACAGTAACACATTATCGGGAAAGGGATAGTCTTCATACACACAGGATGGAACCGGCTGTCAATCAGCTGTGACGTGCAAAGGTTATATGTGTGGAGGCCACAAACGGATCTCAATGTGGACACCGAAGGCGAATATCAATGCCAGGTGTAAATGTAATCTGGCTAAATCATCTAGACACAATCTGGGAATGAGACGCACGTTAATAATACCAGGTGTAAAGAAAAGAGTGCATTTACATTTACATTTTGTGTGTGTGTGTGTGCGTGTGTGTGTGTGTGGAGGGGGCCTTGTTGCGAGTGCCACCCAGACATTAGCACTGTAAACAGTGTAGGCCTCCCTCCCTGTCCGGGCTCTTTGTTCCAGCTCCACCACCATTGGTTGGGATTTAAATGGTAAACACTCGGGGGCTGCTAGCTCGCCTGACACGGTTTTGTCTTTGGGCTATTGAGGGGCAATGGAGAGCTTCTGTTGCTATGCCCAGGCCCAGTATGGCTCAAAAGCAGTGCGGCTGAAAAGAGAGGCCCCCACAAAGACTGTCCATTAGTGGAAGCACTGCATGCACACATACACATACACGCGCACACACACACACACACACACACACACACACACACACACACACACACACACACACACACACACACACACACACACACACACACACACACACACACAAGCACACACACACACACACACACACACACACACACACACACACACACACACACACACACACACACACACACATTTGCACAAGCATACACACACGCATATATCATGGCTGGACAAGGGTCAGGTTGGAACCCCAGACAACCTTGCCAAACACACTGGCATAAAAAAAAGAAAGAAATACCACACACACACACAAGAATGCACGCACGCACTCACTCAGATTTTAGTCTATATGAAAGGTCCGAAGCCTACCTCATCCTCCATCTTTTAACACACACACACACACACACAAGCTAGACCACTTAACTACAATAAACTCGCTCCTCCCTCACACACTCAGTCTGCCCCAAAAAAACACACAACCTTGGCTCCACTTCAACACAAAGTCCAGAATGAACGAACAAACACACGCGCGCGCACACACACACACACACTTTCCTCACACACTCCAAGGCACGCACGCACGCACGCACGCACGCACGCACACACACACACACACACACACACACACACACACACACACACACACACACACACACACACACACACACACACACACACACACACACACACACACACACACACACACACACACACACACACACACACACACACACACACACACACACACACACACTTTCCTCACACTCCGAGGCAATACCTTGAAACACACAATAACACTAACACACCTCTCTCTGCACTCCAATATCACACACACACACACACACATCATCCACAGAGGAGGAGGAGGAGGAGGAGGAGGAGGAGGAGGAGGAGGAGGAGGGGGAGGGGATGAGAGGCCCCTTGCACCTGTAAAATGGACAGACAGCATTCAGAATCAATGGCTGCAGAATAGACAGCCTTGAGTGTGAGAAGCCCGGCCAGACGAGGCCAGGGTGATCCCATACAGCCCATAATGTACATGTATGCCCTCCTTCAGTTACCAGGCCCTACAGGCTTCTATAACACACCACAATGTCAGCCATGCAGGATCATATGCTCTTTACAATGCAACAAGTCATGGCTACACAGCATCATCTAGGGCAGGGCTGCTTCATCTTCCTTCAGGCTGGGAACCAATGCAAGTCTCACTTTGGGACCCGATCTCATTCATACTAGTATGCTCGTCATTGAAGAGGACCCACCAGAAGCAAGTCCAACGATTATTACCCACACAGTACTTTTTCATTATAGATTTGCTCCTTTAATCATGCTTGTCTGCTGCTGGCAGCCACACATTTCCACGAGGAACGCTCTAAAACTCTAAAGTTCTCTATAGTAACACTGAGTAGAACATTTTAAAGTTCTCTATAGTAACACTCAGAACATTTTAAAGTTCTCTATAGTAACACTCAGAACATTTTAAAGTTCTCTATAGTAACACTCAGTAGAACATTTTAAAGTTCTCTATAGTAACACTCAGAACATTTTAAAGTTCTCTATAGTAACACTCAGAACATTTTAAAGTTCTCTATAGTAACACTGAGTAGAACATTTTAAAGTTCTCTATAGTAACATTCAGTAGAACATTTTAAAGTTCTCTATAGTAACACTGAGTAGAACATTTTAAAGTTCTCGATAGTAACACTGAGTAGAACATTTTAAAGTTCTCTATAGTAACACTGAGTAGAACATTTTAAAGTTCTCTATAGTAACACGGAGTAGAACATTTTAAAGTTCTCTATAGTAACACTCAGAACATTTTAAAGTTCTCTATAGTAACACTCAGTAGAACATTTTAAAGTTCTCTATAGTAACACTCAGAACATTTTAAAGTTCTCTATAGTAACACTCAGAACATTTTAAAGTTCTCTATAGTAACACTGAGTAGAACATTTTAAAGTTCTCTATAGTAACATTCAGTAGAACATTTTAAAGTTCTCTATAGTAACACTGAGTAGAACATTTTAAAGTTCTCGATAGTAACACTGAGTAGAACATTTTAAAGTTCTCTATAGTAACACTGAGTAGAACATTTTAAAGTTCTCTATAGTAACACGGAGTAGAACATTTTAAAGTTCTCTATAGTAACACTGAGTAGAACATTTTAAAGTTCTCTATAGTAACACGGAGTAGAACATTTTAAAGTTCTCTATAGTAACACTGAGTAGAACATTTTAAAGTTCTCTATAGTAACACGGAGTAGAACATTTTAAAGTTCTCGATAGTAACACTGAGTAGAACATTTTAAAGTTCTCTATAGTAACACGGAGTAGAACATTTTAAAGTTCTCTATAGTAACACTCAGTAGAACATTTTAAAGTTCTCTATAGTAACACGGAGTAGAACATTTTAAAGTTCTCGATAGTAACACTGAGTAGAACATTTTAAAGTTCTCTATAGTAACACGGAGTAGAACATTTTAAAGTTCTCTATAGTAACATTCAGTAGAACATTTTAAAGTTCTCTATAGTAACTAGTAACACCGAGTAGAACATTTTAAAGTTCTCTATAGTAACTAGTAACACTGAGTAGAACATTTTAAAGTTCTCTATAGTAACACGGAGTAGAACATTTTAAAGTTCTCTATAGTAACATTCAGTAGAACATTTTAAAGTTCTCTATAGTAACTAGTAACACTGAGTAGAACATTTTAAAGTTCTCTATAGTAACTAGTAACACTGAGTAGAACATTTTAAAGTTCTCTATAGTAACTAGTAACACTGAGTAGAACATTTTAAAGTTCTCTATAGTAACACGGAGTAGAACATTTTAAAGTTCTCTACAGTAACACTCCACAAAGGGTTTGCACAGCTTTTTCTGACGCAAAGCCGGTGCATATCGCTCTGAAACTCTGCTTGGTATCCACAGAGGACGGGTGAAATTAGGTGGCAACTGCGTTCCACCAGCATTGCGTCCGGTGCAATTGACCTGTCTCAAAACCCTGCCCCTTTTCTTGATCCTCCAATCACAACTGTCGCTTACCTCGGACAAACCAAGTTTGTCCGAGGTAAGCGACAGTTGTGATTGGAGGATCAAGAAAAGGGGCAGGGTTTTGAGACAGGTCCATTGACACATATTTAAATGAGGTAATATGGGCGGAACATGTCCCCTTTCTATGTAAATGAGCCTCGTCCCAAATCTGCTCCGTATCCACAAAGGCCGGCGCCGATTGCACTGACCAGTTAATGCCACGCACCTACCGTCTTCACAGACATGGTGGTAAATAAGCACAAATCCCTAAGCGCTATAAAGAGGCATCATGCCAGCGTCACAGGTGATCATGGTAGCAGTAATTGTTGCCAGACACAGGCATCGTAATGCCAGGGCGTGCCCGTGAAAGAATATTTCGAAGGAGAATATCACTCTGGATGAAATCAAGGATGATATTGAGCCAGCCACCCAGAGATCCCATGCAATCGTATTTATTATTTAAATATTGTTATTTAACATTGTCGGCTTTCCCAATGTTGTCGGCGTTATTGATTGATTGATATTGCATCATGATGCTACTTTTATTTGCTACTTGTTTTATTATGTATTCATTATACAAAGCACTTTGAACTGCAATCCGTGTATGAAAGGTGGTATATAAATACGTTTATTATTATTATCATTATTGACTGCACTCACGTTCCAATTGTACCACCGCACACTTATGCTCCAGAATAAACTTTTCATTCATAACGTGTCGTCGGGTCCGTGAGGATTAGACGCTGGAAGCAGGCCAATGAAATGTTTATTCTGGAGTATATGATAATGCAGGTTATATTATCCTAACTAAACATTAAATACAACTTGCTCACTCAAAATATTCGTCAATTATTCAATATCTTCACTGGGACAGTGCCTAAATTGTCAAGAGGGGTGTGTTGTCGCTGGAAAAGTTACAGTATAGTACAGTAGTATTATGCAATAAGGACGCTCCCTTACATTTCGTCCTGTACAGCCAGAATCTATGGACGGATTTAGTTGATTGAGGTTTCGTTGGAACACCAGAAAATAGATCTTATAAACGGTATATGATTTGTTCAAGAAATATGCAGCTCCAGCCTGAGATAGCCTTCACAAAGTGGCGTGATTTGCTGGTCAGGCAGTGAACGCTATTATAAATGAGGCTATAAGCGACTGACTGAGGCCACCTTACATTTTGTCCTGTACTAAGTTAAGCAAAGTGACAAATGTAATTGGAATAGGACATTACAAACATAATGCAATGACAAAAGATAGTGACAAAAACACAGGACGCAATGTGCCATGAAAATACAAATTAAGCAAGCTCTATACATTACGTCACGAAGTAAACTAAATACAATACGAAATGAACGGAATACTAATGGTGAAAGATACATTATGCATAACGTATTCTTCGCCATTAGTATTCCATTCATTTCGTATTGTATTTTGTTTACTTCGTAAATGCATAGAGCTTGCTTAATTAGTATTTTGTGTCTATGCCTCATTTCTGGCTTATTTTTCCCCCTTCCTGATATCTGCCAACAGCGCTGTCAGGAGTGCAGACTGCTCCGCCAGCCACATGCGCTGGAGCAGATCAGGAGCAAACAAACTCCACACATAATGGCCGTGTGTCTGCGCTGGTATCTCATCCGTACAATGTCCTTAGTGGATAGCTCCAAAATACGGAACAGATACCGCACACGCAAACCCTGCGCAGTTAAGGGTGCAATTTCCACTGCGCAATCCATTCTTAGTGGATCCCGCCCTCAGTAGAACATTTTAAAGCTCTCTATAGTAACACTCAGTAGAACACCGGTTCTCTATAGTAACACTCAGTAGAACATCAGTTCTCTATAGTAACACTCAGTAGAACATCGGTTCTCTATAGTAACACTCAGTAGAACACCGGTTCTCTATAGTAACACTCAGTAGAACATCGGTTCTCTATAGTAACACTCAGTAGAACATCAGTTCTCTATAGTAACACTCAGTAGAACATCAGTTCTCTATAGTAACACTCAGTAGAACACCGGTTCTCTATAGTAACACTCAGTAGAACATCGGTTCTCTATAGTAACACTCAGTAGAACACCAGTTCTCTATAGTAACACTCAGTAGAACATCAGTTCTCTATAGTAACACTCAGTAGAACATCAGTTCTCTATAGTAACACTCAGTAGAACACCGGTTCTCTATAGTAACCCTCAGTAGAACATCGGTTCTCTATAGTAACACTCAGTAGAACATCAGTTCTCTATAGTAACACTCAGTAGAACATCAGTTCTCTATAGTAACACTCAGTAGAACATCGGTTCTCTATAGTAACACTCAGTAGAACATCAGTTCTCTATAGTAACACTCAGTAGAACATCAGTTCTCTATAGTAACACTCAGTAGAACACCAGTTCTCTATAGTAACACTCAGTAGAACATCAGTTCTCTATAGTAACACTCAGTAGAACACCAGTTCTCTATAGTAACACTCAGTAGAACACCAGTTCTCTATAGTAACACTCAGTAGAACATCAGTTCTCTATAGTAACACTCAGTAGAACACCAGTTCTCTATAGTAACACTCAGTAGAACACCAGTTCTCTATAGTAACACTCAGTAGAACATCGGTTCTCTATAGTAACACTCAGTAGAACATCAGTTCTCTATAGTAACACTCAGTAGAACACCAGTTCTCTATAGTAACACTCAGTAGAACATCGGTTCTCTATAGTAACACTCAGTAGAACATCAGTTCTCTATAGTAACACTCAGTAGAACACCGGTTCTCTATAGTAACACTCAGTAGAACACCGGTTCTCTATAGTAACACTCAGTAGAACACCGGTTCTCTATAGTAACACTCAGTAGACCATTTTAAAGCTCTCTAACACTCAGTAGAACATTTTAAAGCTCTCTATAGTAACACACAGTAGACTACGTTAAAACCCGCTATAGCATGATTTACATTTTCAGACTAATAAGCATCTATTCAGTTGAACACTTCACATGTAAAACTGGTAGCAGACAGGTCTCCTTGATCTATGCCCCCCTCTCCCCATCTCTCTCTCTCTCTCTCTCTCTCTTTCTCGCTCTCTCTCACATACAATACACAGAAGCACAATGCAACACACAAATAGACAGTCACACACATGACCGTAACAAACATGCAAACACACGCATGCACACAAACACAGAATATATCATATGCAGCATAGTCACACACACGATTACACACCAGCATGGGCACACACACACACAGAAGCACAATGGAGCAAACAACACACGCACGCACGCACGCACGCACGCACACACACACACACACACACACACACACACACACACACACACACACACACACACACACACACACACACACACACACACACACACACACACACACACACACACACACACACACACACACACACACACACTAGTGGAGAGATTCTAAAGCAGGGGGCATGGGGTCATCATCCATACATTCTGGAGATGCGACTGTCTGAGTAGAAGCGCCCCCAGTGGCTGTGGCTGTACACACCCCAATTAGAGGTCACACACCAACACCTGCTGATGTATAGCACCACCACTCTTCACATGACCCCCTGAGCCCTGGCATTATGAGCAGTTAGCAGGGGGGGGGGGGGGGGGGGAGAAGGGAGTAGACGGGTGAAGAGGAGTACAAGTAGAAGAGTTAGGAGGGGGAGAAAAGGAGCGAGGAGTGGTGTAGAGGGGGGAGGTGTAGAGGGGGAGGTGTAGAGGGGAGGAGACACGAGTGGAGGGGAGGAGAGAGGTGTAGAGGAGAGGTGTAGAGGGGATGAAAGAGGTGAGGAGGGGAGGAAAGAGGTGAGGAGGGGAGGAAAGAGGTGAGGAGGGGAGGAAAGAGGTGAGGAGGGGAGGAAAGGAGAGAAGAGTAGAGGGGAGGAGAGAGGTGTAGTGGAGAGGTGTAGAGGGGATGAGAGAGGTGAGGAGGGGAGGAAAGGAGAGAGGTGTAGATGAGAGGAGATAGGGCTGGGGGGCGATATGGCCAAAAAACGTTATCGCGATAAAAATTATAAAATTATTTTCATATAACTCGATATCGATAATTATCGTCGATATAATGTCTGTCAAGTTTAATTAACTTCTTATGCCCGGCGGCGATGGACGGGCTATTAATAGCATAGATATATATAATAGACTTGTTTTGCTGCTGCTGCGAATGTTGATGTCGTCATCAGTCCGCGCACGTTAGCAGTTAGCCGACAAGCGGAGTATCTCATGACAGACAATGTACTAAATATTACCCTAAAATACTCTCTTCCGCCCCAATATATTGAAACGACGTCCACTGTATATCCCACACTACTATAAACGTGGCCTCAGAATTCACGACACACACATACTCGGCACGTAAATATATAAAATAGTGCCGCGCAAGCTAGTTATCCTAGCCAGCCTGTTGTGTCTAAGCGGTGTATTCCATGACAATGTAATAAATATTACCCTAAAATACTCTCTTCCGCCCCAATATATTGAAACGACGTCCACTGTATACCCCACACTACTATAAACGTGGCCTCAGAATTCACGACACACACATACTCGGCACGTAAATATATAAAATAGTGCCGTGCAAGCTAGTTATCCTAGCCAGCCTTGTTTACTACTAGAGTCCTACCTCTCTACCCAGAGGTCTCCTTCACTGTCGGCCATCTCCTTCACTGATTGGTTGTTAGTGCGTGTGCTGATATCCAAGCTTGGAAAAAATCGATATATCGAAACTTTGCGACCACGTTTCATGTTTATTTCGAGGAAATAATTTATCGCGATAGTTATTGTTATCGTTTTATCGCCCAGCCCTAAGAGGAGAGAGGTGAAGAGGAGAGGAGAGGGAGAGATGTAGTGGGGAGGATAGGTGTAGAGGGGAAGAGAGGAGAGAGGTGTAGAGGAGAGGAGAGGGAGAGGTGTAGTGGGGAGGATAGGTGTAGAGGGGAAGAGAGGAGAGAGGTGAAGAGGAGAGGAGAGGGAGAGATGTAGTGGGGAGGATAGGTGTAGAGGGGAAGAGAGGAGAGAGGTGAAGAGGAGAGGAGAGGGAGAGATGTAGTGGGGAGGATAGGTGTAGAGGGGAAGAGAGGAGATAGGTGTAGAGGGGAAGAGAGGAGAGAGGTGTAGAGGAGAGGAGAGGGAGAGATGTAGTGGGGAGGATAGGTGTAGAGGGGAAGAGAGGAGAAAGGTGTAGAGGAGAGGAGAGGGAGAGGTGTAGTGGGGAGGATAGGTGTAGAGGGGAAGAGAGGAGAGAGGTGAAGAGGAGAGGAGAGGGAGAGGTGTAGTGGGGAGGAGAGGGAGAGGTGTAGTGGGGAGGATAGGTGTAGAGGAGAGGGAGAGATGTAGTGGGGAGGATAGGTGTAGAGGGGAAGAGAGGAGAGAGGTGAAGAGGAGAGGAGAGGGAGAGGTGTAGTGGGGAGGATAGGTGTAGAGAGGAGAGAGGTGAAGAGGAGAGGAGAGGGAGAGGTGTAGTGGGGAGGATAGGTGTAGAGGGGAAGAGAGGAGAGAGGTGTAGAGGGGAGAAGATAGGTGAAGAGGGGAGGAGAGAGAAGGAAGAGGGGAGGAGAGAGGTGTAGAGAAGAGGGGGGAGGAGAGAGGAGAGGAGAGGGAGAGGCGTAGAGAAGAGGGGGGGGGAGGAGGAGAGGTGTACAGGAGGAGGGAGAGGTGTATAGGGGAGGAGAGATGTGTAGAGGGGAGGAGAGAGGTGTAGAGGGGAGGAGAGAGGTGTAGAGGGGAGGAGAGAGGTGTAGAGGGGAGGAGAGAGGTGGAGCGGGGAGGAGAGAGGTGGAGCGGGGAGGAGAGAGGTATAGAGGGGAGGAGAGAGGTGCAGAGGGGAGGAGAGAGGTGTAGAGGGGAGGAGAGAGGTGTAGAGGGGAGGAGAGAGGTGTAGAGGGAGGAGAGAGGTGTAGAGGGGAGGAGAGAGGTGTAGAGAAGAGGAGAGAGGTGTAGAGGGGAGGAGAGAGGTGTAGAGGGGGAGGAGAGAGGTGAAGAGGGGAGGAGAGAGGTGTAGAGGGGAGGAGAGAGGTGCAGAGGGGAGGAGAGAGGTGGAGAGGGGAGGAGAGAGGTGTAGAGGGGAGGAGAGAGGTGGAGCGTGGAGGAGAGAGGTGCAGAGGGGAGGAGAGAGGTGGAGCGGGGAGGAGAGAGGTGCAGAGGGGAGGAGAGAGGTGTAGAGGGGAGGAGAGAGGTGGAGAGGGGAGGAGAGAGGTGTAGAGGGGAGGAGAGAGGTGCAGAGGGGAGGAGAGAGGTGTAGAGGGGAGGAGAGAGGTGTAGAGGGGGAGGAGAGAGGTGCAGAGGGGAGGAGAGAGGTGTAGAGGGGA
>NC_140165.1:135573439-135575939 GCF_963971535.1 Notolepis coatsorum | reverse complement strand
TGGAGTGCAATAGCGTCCACAAGGCGGCAGGCGGCGGTATTGGACTTCTGCGATCTCAGACCCATCCCCAGTGATAACACAAGCTGCCTGCATGTTTTATGAATGGAATTATCGAATAAAAGAAATAACGATGAAGACCCGAGTATACTTGGTATTTCGGGGGTCCTGGCGCTCAACGTTCGGCGAGCAAACCCGACTATAGTCGGGTACGGCGCCCAATGTGTTAAAGTAGGCGATTTATACATATTTTATGTCAGATTTGTCTCAATGTGAATGTGGACTTCGACTCCAGTTACTAAATGATTTAATATGCACTGTTTAATATAATACATTTTAATGTGTCAGTAGGGGTTGAATAGCTAATAAAACAGAAAGCTACTAAAGTTATAGTGCTACGTTTAGGAAGCGATGTGTACATATCGTCGTGTCAGATTGGTCTTGTTGTGACTCCAGACGTCTGTTGGAGGAGCGCGGGTAACGAGAATGCAACAACAACAACAACAACAGCAACAACAGCTGGCTGTTCTCTTGATTGAAAGTTAACTTTGGGAAAACAAGGTAGAGGGCGCTAGCAGGTCAGCACGACACAGCAAACACACAACGACACGACACAGCAGACACACAACGACACGACACAGCAAACACAACGACACGACACAGTAAACACACAGACACAACGACACGACACAGTAAACACACAGACACAACGACACGACACAGCAAACACACAGACACAACGACACGACACAGCAAACACACAGACACAACAACACGACACAGCAAACACACAGACACAACGACACGACAAACACACAGACACAACGACACGACAAACACACAGACACAACGACACGACACAGCAAACACACAACGACACGACACAGCAAACACACAGACACAACGACACGACACAGCAAACACACAGACACAACAACACGACACAGCAAACACACAGACACAACGACACGACAAACACACAGACACAACGACACGACAAACACACAGACACAACGACACGACACAGCAAACACACAACGACACGACAAACACACAGACACAACGACACGACAAACACACAGACACAACGACACGACACAGCAAACACACAACGACACGACACAGCAAACACAACGACACGACACAGTAAACACAACGACACAACGACACGACACAGTAAACACACAACGACACGACACAGCAAACACACAGACACAACGACACGACACAGTAAACACACAACGACACGACACAGCAAACACACAGACACAACGACACGACAAACACACAGACACAACGACACGACAAACACACAGACACAACGACACGACACAACGACACAACGACACAACGACACGACAAACACACAGACACAACGACACGACACAGCAAACACAACGACACAACACAGCAAACACACAACGACACAACGACACGACACAGCAAACACAACGACACAACGACACGACACAGCAAACACAACGACACAACGACACGACACAGCAAACACAACGACACAACGACACGACACAGCAAACACACAACGACACGACACAGCAAACACACAGACACAACGACACGACACAGCAAACACAACGACACGACACAGCAAACACAACGACACGACACAGCAAACACACAGACACAACGACACGACACAGCAAACACAACGACACGACACAGCAAACACACAGACACAACGACACGACACAGCAAACACACAGACACAACGACACGACACAGCAAACACACAGACACAACGACACGACACAGCAAACACACAACGACACGACACAGCAAACACACAGACACAACGACACGACACAGCAAACACACAGACACAACGACACGACACAGCAAACACAACGACACGACACAGCAAACACACAGACACAACGACACGACACAGCAAACACACAACGACACGACACAGCAAACACACAGACACAACGACAGGGGAAGAAGACGGGCAGACGCCCCGCTGTCAGCGGCAGCATCGCTACTCTTTGCAGACACAGAGAAACTGTGGGGGAAGAGGTAACCTTTTGATAAGCTGCTTCAAGCCTCATCCAATATGTGAGTCAGAGAGAGAATAATTATCTCTCTCGCTCGGCGGAGAGCAGAGGGGGGGGGGGGTGCAAGCCCTCCCCCCCCCGTCCAAACTCCTCGTCTCCACAAACTACAGTAACTCAACAGCTCCTGAAAAGGAACGCAGCATTGACGAGGACGCAGAGACTAATTCATGATTAGCGATTAATGGAACGCTGGGATGATATGCACACTTAGGGGAGTGGCTCACGATGAACACGGTTCGGTTCATTTCACGGCGTTCGGTGCGGTTCAGCGGGTAGAAAGAAATCCATTTGCTATTTCAAATTGTATTTGGTAAAACATCTAAAATAAAGTTTTGCCTTCAATGGATTAGCTGAGAGCATAAGGAACATATACTTGTCTATTATCAATTATTTGTTAATTATAGATGGCTCTTCTGTAATCAAAGAGT
>NC_140165.1:135565939-135568439 GCF_963971535.1 Notolepis coatsorum | reverse complement strand
ACACACACACACACACACACACACACACACACACACACACACACACACACACACACACACACACACACACACACACACACACACACACAATCTACCCCCCTCCAATGCTGAAAAAGGAGAAGCCCGCCTCATATTTTACAGCCGTTAAGGTTGTTTTCTGTATTTATTGCTGTGCTGGTGAGCAGTAATGTTCCATTTCACAGCAGCAGATTCTGACCTCTGATCACAGCCTCTCTGATGACCCCATGGCTCTGCTCCGGACCCACTAATACACCACTTAGGTTACACTGGCCAGAGGACGCTTTTTCATTTCCTTTAACAGTAATACACCATAAACACACACACACAAATATATATATATATACAGACAGACAGACAGACAGACAGACAGACAGACAGACAGACAGACAGACAGACAGACACAAACACGCACATATTTCATTGAACATAGTGCACTTAACAGGGCATTCTGGGAAATGTTCAGTATCCTAACACAGACAGAGTGTCACAGGTCACACCCCATAATATAAGCCTAATGGGTTACCACGGTGCTCGCCGTGGTGATCGTTATGGTGATGGTGTCAGGGGTCAAGGACAACAGCCGGTGATATATGAACTGTGGTGCATTGTGGGAATGATGTGTGTGCTGGTGTTGGACTTGACCACATGCACATTCTTTGCACATCAAGACTATTCTGGACAGTTCAGTGGATACAGTGAGTTAGCACTGGCTAATTCATCTTTCGGTCGTTACTTGAGACTCTCTACATTGCTATTTAGGGTTAGAGAAACAGCTCTACGTGAATACACACCACTAAACAATTCAGCAGTGATGTTATATGTAGGACACAAAGGGTTATCCTTTCATTGAATCTAAATGACCACCTTCAGAAGCTCAAATGGAACAAAGTGTTTTCTCTTCATAGTTGTCAATGGTTACATCCCTTGTAACAAAGCATTTGACATTATTTCTAGGTTTTATTTGCTAGGTTACCACATGCACTTTTGGTCCAAAATGGGCTAATTTTTTTTATCCACTTTTTCTCCTTATTTTCTATTTTTCTCCCATCCCAATTTCGTATTGCCAATTCTCCCGTTCAATTCTCCCCTCCTCTGTCTTGAATGTTGCTAGACTATGCCTCCCACTGGTCGGCTGTAGTGAGGATAGAAGCCTTGCATCACATGTCCCCTCCGGTACACGAGTGTGTGTCGCATCTTTTCACTTGCCAGCGCGGACTCTCATTGGCGAGGTGTAACGCGTGGGAGGCTCACGCTGCCCCCGATACTTCCTGTCTCTGCTGTACAGGCGTCACCCAACCGACCTGTAGGAGTCGCTGTCCACAACGTCCAGATTACCACCCATCGACTTTCCACCCGCTACCTCTGCCAATTGAGATAGTATGACGACTGGCCCAAGCCGCAGGCAATGCTGACTCGGGGAGTCGAGACCGGAGTCTCTTGCATTGGTGACGAGCGCAATCTCCGCTACGCCACCCAGCCGCCAAAAATGGGTTCATAATAATAAAAAAAAAAGCAGCTTTCACTGAAAATTAACTGTTAGAGGCAATCGTTTTAACACCCAAAATGATCTTCCTGTAGAGAAATGGAGGATGCATACAGACACTCTTATACATAGCCAGAAGGGTGACGAGAGACTTTTGCACCAAATTCTGTTAAAAATGGAAAACATTTAAATCTCAATGAATTCAGGAATCTTCTCACCACAACTTAATGTAACAAATCCATTTCTCTGAACTCTGCATCCCCTCCTATCTTCTCATCTAGTGTTGTAACAATACTGGAATCTTGTTCTTTGATACAATACCCTGGACAAATATCAATATTCAATAACATTTTCAATACCATGGGCCCTGTTCAGTTTCCTACTACTGAGTATAACTTTACCATTTAAGGTAAGTTAGCTAAAAAGCTGGAGCCAAATTAAACATCATTGCCCTAAATCACTTTGTCAAACTCTGGAAGTGAAAAAGGTTTCCTTGTCACAAAATAATATCACACTTTTATTTTTATTTTTATTCTTTCTTCTATTTGAGGGGCATGTAATTATGTTATCTACCACGTTTGCTAACCTGTCGCTCTTTGAATTCTTTGAGCAGGTAATAACATGGAGTATGGTACCGTGTTTAACAACATTGCGATACCTTTCTAGTATCGGTATACCATGCGACACTATTCTAACCCCACGTGCTCCCCTCTCTCCTACTCTGTTTACTCTTTTTCTCTTCTTCTCTGCCATCTCCTCCTCCTCCTCCTTCTCAGCCTCTCCCTACTTATTGTTTGCGCTAGCAGAAAATTCCCACTCCGTCTCTTGGGGGAACTGCGTTTTTCTCTGCTCCTCTCATTTCTCCTTCCTCTCTTGTATGTTTTCCACACGCTGCCAAAGCTTCCTCTTCCTGCTCGCGGGAGGGGAGCGCGCTCAGTCTGCGCCTGTCCCAGAAGAGACCTAACAGTGTGATGTTACCATCCGACCATCCAGGGG
>NC_140165.1:135525082-135565739 GCF_963971535.1 Notolepis coatsorum | reverse complement strand
TACCATGAGGTGCAAGCATAGTCGTAGTACCCTTGAATGAGTGCTCCTGCTAGAGTCTTCAGGGTATTCTTGTTTACCAGAGAGGAGATCCGGTACAAGAATCGCGTTCGTTGGTTGACTTTTTTTTATTACATTGGATGCCATTTTGTCACAGGAAAGATTAGCCTCTAGGATGGAACCCAGGTAGGTAATTTCATCTTTCCTTGTGATAATATTGTCACCCACTGTAACCGAGAAGCCGTCGGTCTTGCTGAGTTTGTTATTTGAACCGAAGAGAATGGACTCTGTTTTGCCCATGTGTAATGATAGTTTGTTGTCGGCGAGCCATATGCAGATTTTGCCTAGTTCCGAGCTGAGGGCTTTTTCAACCTGTAACTTGTTCTTGTCAGAGACCAGCAGGGCTGAGTCGTCCGCAAACAGGAACAAGTTGCAGTCACAAGCTGACGACATGTCATTTGCATAAATTAGGAATAGTAGCGGTCCTAGTATGCTTCCTTGTGGAACACCACAGCTCACTGTGAGGGGGGGGGGGATAGGGTACCGTTTACTTCCACCATCTGTTCCCTCCCCTCCAGCTAGGATTGTATCCAGCTCACTGATAAACTATCAAAACCAATTGCTTTTAGCTTGTCAATCAGAATGGTGTGATTGACAGTGTCGAAGGCCTTTTGTAGGTCCAGCATGACCATGCCGCAGTATTTGCCCGCGTCCACCTCTTGTTTGATGTGGTCGTTCAAGTAGAGAAGGCATGTGTCAGTGGTCAGGTATTGTGTTTGGCTGTATTCCATCTTTTTTGTGAAGCTCAACCAAACGTTCAAGAGTTTACTGCACCCTAACCCAGTCCAATGCTAAACCTAACCCAGTTAAACACTAACCCTAACCCAGTCTAACACTAACCCTAACCCAGTCTAACGCTAACCTTAACCCAGTCTAACGCTGGAATTGAGCTGTATGTCTCTAGTCTACTGAATGCAAACAAGAGACACAAGCTTGTTATGACAGTGCTAGTGCAGCACCACAGTTCAAAAGTGGGATGTCTTAAACCCTAATTACACACATTTCCATTTTCACTAGCTTATACATTGGATATCACCAGGAAACAGGGAATATATGCTTTCATTTAAAACCGAGAATAGATTTAACCAAAGCCTCACAAGGCCTTTACCTGTACAGTGTAGGATGATACGTTCTGTACAGGTTTACTTAAGAGATTAACGGGTTAAGAGAGATCTGCCTGGTGTAGAAACGAATGCCTTGACTAGGAAAGACGAGGCAGTGTGTGGGTGAGATTCCCTTGACCTGCCTTTTATGGACAAGGTCTCTAGTTAATTAGGTTCCTCATATATCCCTCTGCTTGGTCATTGTGTTTGCACTTCTCTTTAGAGATTAGCATGAAGAGCTCTAAATCCACTTCCCAATTTCATCCTATGATTTTCTTTCTCTTTTTCAAAAGGTTTATATCAGCAATGTGCTGTGTGGGGCAGGGGACTGTGTGTGTGTGTGCGTGTGTGTGTGTGTGTGTGTGTGTGTGTGTGTGTGTGTGTGTGTGTGTGTGTGTGTGTGTGTGTGTGTGTGTGTGTGTGTGTGTACCTGTGTGTACCTGTGTGTACCTGTGTGTGTGTGTGTTCACATTCAAGTGTATTTATAGGCAGACTATCTTTTCACCACACATATGACATCATTAGAGAACACAATGTATGTTTCCATAGCTACGCGGATGACAGGCAACTCTACATCTCTACTGCACCAAATGATGCTGCAGCTGTTAAAGGGGAACTATCTTATAAATGGCCTTTTTGAGTGTTTAGCATTGTTTCCTAGCTATGTGAACTTATATTAATATGATCTATGTCTCAAAATTCTCATATTGGCGCATTCTTCCAATTCTCCTCTCACAATATTCACCCTCACTGAACTGAGTCATTTGAAAATGTGCGCGATATGTGATGTCAGAGAGACACCGCTGCATGATAATGTTCAGGCAAAGCAGAACCACTCAAAACGGCTTAAGATCTTGAGGTAGAAAAATGCTGTTTTTGAGGACTTGATTAGAAATACAAAACAATGAATAAAAAAAAATATATATATTACAGAGGTGTTCCATAGACTCACAGGAATTGTGTAAAAGTGCCCAAATAGTGAAAGAAATAGTAAAATAGTTCCCCTTTAACTCCATTACTGCTGGTCTTTCAGCAATAAATAAATGGATAAACAATCATTTCCTAAAATTAAACAAGGACAAAACTGAAATCCTACTAGTCGGTCCTATAACCTATAAAAATAAAGAGAAATGCTGCTGAACAATATGGGGAAACTTACTTCTTGGATTAAACCTGAAGTTACAAGTATTGGTGTTATCATCGACTCAGACCTAAGCTTTAAATCACACATCAACAAGGTGACAAAAACATAATTCTTCCACCTTAGAGACATAGCTGAAGTTCGACCATTTATAAATCGAAAGGACGCAAAAAAAACGATCCATGCCCTTATTTCAAGCCGACTTGACAACTGTAATGGACTCTTTACTGGCCTCCTGAGAGACTTAAGCTCATTCAAAACTCTGCAGCTAATCTCTTATATTACATGTATTTATTACTGTCTAACCCCTGTCCCTGTCTCCCTGTCTCTCTGTTAGTGGATGTCTTGAGTGATAGTGTGTTGATATACAGGTATACAGCCAGCCCTGGTCCTGCTCCCATTGGGCCTGTCAATGTGGTGTGATGGTCAAGGTGGTGTGATCTTCCCTGCGTCGTCTTTGATGTGGCAAACAGTGTCGACTGCAGCGGCTGTTCTACCTCAAACCAGATCTGATGGATCTGCTCTACGTCGCCCTCAGTTGACCGGCATCTAACCAATGCCCGCTCTCCTTCAACTGGATCCGAACGGTTCTCCTGCCCCCTGGGGAATATGACTCTGATACTTTGAGCTCCGAGCCTTGACCCTGCCTTTATCTTATAAAAAGCACTCATATTCCTATGCTTTTTGTTTTGTTCTTAGCTCTATTTATAAAAAAAAAAAAAAATTACAATGTTCTTATGTACTTTAGATACTATTGCTACCATGTATGTATGTATATGTGTTTCATTACATGTATATACAGTCAGTCTGAATCCACTGGCCTGGGTTTTATACATTTAAATGTGAGGAGTATATTGCAACATCCATCCCAGTGGTTATCTTTTAGACAGATTAGAAACAAATGTACATCATCAGTCAAGAATGCTAAATCAAGCTATTATGTAGATTGAATCACAAGTTCATACTACAATTTTGTAAAGCAGTACATTCTAGTAAAACCAAGGCTACCATTTCCCTGCCTACAGAGGTTAAATATAATCATTGCTTAAGATAAGATAAGATATTCCTTTATTGATCCCCTTGGGGAAATTCAGGCATCATAGCAGCATGGGGGGGGGGGGGGGGGGGGGGGGGGGGAATCCAAAGTTTAATCCAATAAGAATAGTACTAGGCTATATAACACCATGACAAAATGCCCTTTTGTCATGTAGCCTACATATTCATAATCATGAACGTTTATTTGGAAGTATTTTATATTCTGTACTTAGTTTTAAAGTGGTCAGACAGTTCCCTCTGTGTGTAATACAGACAGTCTTCACACATTCATAAATAACACTTACAGAAAAGCGTATTGTGCGCACTGTAATACGTTTTGTTCAATGTGGGATTTTTTTATGTACCGAATACCGTGAAACCGTGGTATTTTTGCCCAAGGTCACCGTACCCTCAAAATGTCATACATGCCTAGTCTACACTATAGGTTACACTACTAGGTCTACACTATACTATAGTTTAAGGCTACTTTCACTGTTTTACTGCATTACAGTACTGTTATATTGTCGTTTTTTTATCAATAAAAAAGAGATATATTACATATATGGTTGGTGCTCCTTACATTTTGGTGGGTGCTCCTAAATTTTTGCTGGTGCTCCCAACTTTTTGAAAGTTTTTAATTTCGAGCCCTGATATATATATATATTTTTTTTTACTTGTCCGGACAGACAAGTTAAATTGTATTATGCTTGTCCGACCATATTTTTTACTTGTCCCTGACAATCGGACAAGCTTTATGTCAAGCCCTGATCTGGGATGCAGTTTCTGGTGGGGAATGTCATGGTTGGGGGGGGGGGGGGGGGGCGTGGGTAGTTTGAGTGTACTTGGATTGTTTGCTGGGTATGGTGATTGAGCCACCATAGTGGTACCGTGCCTGTCATTGTGCGTGACAATGGGGATGTCATTTCTGTGGGCTGCTCCTTGCCGTTGTGGGGGGATCAGTAGGTTCTGTGTTTTTGCTTTTGGATTCTGTGGGGGGTAGCGGGTTGTGTGCTCCACAGCCTGTGGCCGTGGCGGGGGGGGGGGGGGGGGCAACGATTCTGGTTGTTCGGGCGGATGGACATGGTGGTGGTTGGATGGGGGGGCGTGTAGCATTGTGGGTGGTCTGGGATGGCACTGGGACCTTTGGGGTGCTGTGGGGGTCCCTGGGGTGTCAGTGGGTTGGGGGAGTTCGGTGGTGGGACTGGCCGGGGTCCGTTAGGGCGCGTGGGGGAGGCTGGTGTTCAGCTCTGGGGGGGGTATGGTTGGAGCTTATGGCACCTATGACTTCGGCTGGACCTTTCCCGGACCTTTCCTGGAGTTGGGTGCTGGTCTCTTGCGTGTGCTTTGATGGAATTTGGTTGGTTCTCATCGTTGGGCCAATTGTTTGGGGATTCCTTGCATGGGGGGCTCGCTGTGGCTTCTGCTGTGTTTCGGGGTGTCCCGGGGGTCCTGGTCCATGGTGCTGCATGTCTTCTCATTTGACCGCTGTTGTGTCTGTCTGCTTGAGTGTTTGGAGTCGTTGCCTTGCTGCGTGGCTTCTTTGGCGTGGCTGCGGGTCCTGTCATTGACCTGTCATTCCTCCGTGGAGTTTGGGGGTGGGGGGCGTGGGGTTCGCTGGTTTCCTCGTGGTGGGGAGGTCGCCGGGACCGGGGGAGATGGGGCGGCCCGCGGGGGTGGCATCCCCATCGCCGTTCAAGGTTGTGTTTTCCTTCGGTCATGACGTGCTTTATCGGGGGGGTGTAGAGCCATATGAAATCCGCGTTCACGGAATCGCGGACGGAATCGCGGAATTGAGCACATTTTGATTTTTTTGATTTTTTTTTTTTAATGTTGTGGGACTTGTACAGCACTTTGTTCAACTTTGTCAGTGCTGTAAAGTTTAAACCTTTTTAAATCTTAGACAAACAAAACACTTTGCTTTCATGAATATTGTAAGCCGTCATTTGAGGCTTTATAAAAGCAGCACAATGAACACACATCTGTCAGTGCCGAGTCCGACCTCATCTTAAATAACAAACAGCATTGCTTGTTGTAGTTAACAAAGAGAGGCAGAGTTGATTTTGCAAAAAAAAAGAAAAAAATATATATCATTTATTTTTATTTTTTATAATCGAATTTTATTTTCATATTCAAATCCCATGCCCATCGAACGAAGCTTCGAAGTATTTAAGACAGCCCTATTAAATGGACTGTTATATCTTATAAAATTGTGGACATTTATTCATTCCCACTTATTAGACACCATTTCTGATGGTAAAATGAGCGTACAAAGCAAAATACAGAATTCTGAAATATTAAAACGGAAAAAACGGAATTTGGAAAAAAAATTTATGGAATTTGGAAAAAAATTAAACGGATTTCATATGGCTCTACCCGGGGTGTGTCTTGGATGGGGACGTGGTGGGGATTGATGTGTGGGGTGTTTGGGGGACTGGCTGTTCCAGGGGGTTCACATGCCTTCGAGCAACACTGTACTTATTGTACTTATTTTATGCCTATTCTTATGTCTGCATTTTATACATTGTTTTTATTCTGTCAACTGTATGCAGATTTTATGCCTACCGTAAATCCTCTAATAGTGGAGGGTACTCGAATAAAGGACGGGCCTCTTATAATGGACGGGGGTTTGATGCATGCAGACAAATACAGGCCGGTCTCCAATATAAGGTCGCAAACAAAAGTTTCTTTTTCGTGCCGTGATATACAGTAGAATGAGATAAACTCTTGCCAATGCAAATCAAGTGCTGCCTCTCTCTACACTGACTACCGTACATTACCGTTTCCCTCTGGTTGGCGTTAGCTTTAGCGCTAGCTAACATTGTCATAATATCTAGATCTGTGGTGTCAGCTGGATGACGTTGACTTCGTTTGCAAACGTTAACGTTCGCTATCTATATGGCGTTGAATGAATGAATGAATGAATGAATGAATGAATGAATGAAAACTTTATTTAACAGATTGCAGAATGGGTACAATACAGTACGGCTCAATACACACAATTGTTAAGGGGATGCAGACCAGAGGAGGATATTTGTCTTGTTTACATCAGGGTCCCCCATTTTCAATTCATAGTGACATTTATGACATACACAACATACATGACATTTTGGCATAAGGACATACATGACATACAGGTATTTAGTACTGTTACATTTGTGACACGATATTCAAATATACAGTACTGTTACCATAGATCCTGACAGAGTATATACATATGATGGGGAGGGGACTGTACATTAGGAGGGGGGGGGGGTGGGTGGGTGGGAGAGAAATATACATACGTGGGGAGAGAATATATACATATGATGGGGAGGGGACTGTACATTAGGAGGGGGGGGGTGGGTGGGTGGGAGAGAAATATACATACGGCGGGGAGAGAATATAATATATACATGCAGTGGGGAGGAGACTGTCTATTAGGAGGGGGTGGGGGGGTTTGGACATTTACGGTAGCCAGTTTAGAATTGCAGCCTCCCGTAGGTGCTCTTTAAGAGTGTTTTTGAGGGGAGCTCCAGTAGCTCACCACGTACCTCGAGCGCTATTTCGGCGCCGGGGACAACCGTGCTCGTCACGGATCTGGGGTTTAGCGAGTTCGAATCCCGGACTGCAGCCGTGCCTTTCCCAGAGTGTCTTCCCCCCCATCTGAACCCTTTCAGCCTGTTTCTGTCGGTCATCCTTGACCAGAATAAATGCGATAAAAACGTATAAAAGAGCCAGGGGAATGGCCAAAGTTTAAAAAAAAAATAAATAGTGTTTTTGAAAGTGGGTAGTGATTCACATTCCTTTACAGCTTTGGGTAGGGCGTTCCACATTGATGTGGCATAATTGCAAAACGTGTTTAGTCCCATGTTTGAGCCGAATCTGGGTTTAACATGATTTGTTGAGCTTCCTCTGGTGTTGTGGTTGTGGTATTCACTGACCTTTGGGTACATGGGTACCTTAGTCGTATAGTGTATCTTGTAGACCAGGCCCATTGGCAGGCGAGACTGGCGTTGTCCAGTTGACACATTACAGATCATGATGCTATGATGATAGCATTAGTAGCTAAAGCTATTGCCTGCATGTTATCAACAAGATAGTAGTCGAGAAGGTACAACACGCAAAATGGTCCGTGCGGACCCCGCAACCTATAGACAGTTCCAACTTCAGTGTGTGAATTACGTTAATCCCACAATTACTCAACTGCACTCAATATTTAAATACCAATGCTAGTCTAAATAAATGTAGACAGACAATGTATGTATTAAAAAAATATATATAATAATAATAATAATGCAATAAAAGTCTGAAAATAAAGGGATTATGTCCATGAGTGTCATTTTTTTTAAATTAAGGCCTGCCTCTTATATAAGCCTCTCTCTAATAAAGGCTTGGTGCTCTTTGCAGCTGAGGTAAATACAAGACCCATCCTATATTTGAGGATTTACGGTATGTTAATTTTGTGCTACTTGCTGTAGGGCACTTTGGGCTGCAGTCCATGTGTGAAGGGTGCTATATAGATAGAGTTGTTATTATTTATTATAAGTCTTTTGTCTAAGTCTTGGCAACATTGAAAATGAGGGTGACCGCAATTGTCCTTTTCGAGATTAAATAAAGGCTTGAATGGAATTGAATATATACATACATACCAATTATTCGCCTGTTCTATTCTACTTCCATCTATCATCCATAGCAACACTATATAGGGAGGTGTAGTGGTTACGCCATTGTTGTTTCAGGCCGGTCCACCTCGTTGAAAATCGCAATTTCTAAATCGTCTCGTTTAAAACAAATAAAGCATGAACATTGGCACGGTGTACCTTTCTGTGCGTGTTCATCCACAATCTATAGCTCAACATGAAAATATTCGCAATTCATCGTAAAATAATTACGTCAAAAATTTTATTTCAACTAAATGCTTAAACAATAATGTTAGTGATAGAAGGGAACTCATTTTGTGCAAAAATGGAAAGCTTGCCAATGTTCATGAGGCATAATTATTACAATAGCCGATAATCCATTTTCCCAATGATGAATCGCTAAACGGGTGGTCCAAAGTGACGTCAGACTAAACCTCCCTATTATCACAGACATCCTGTTGGGGGATCCCCCTCTGAACAGCCCATCTGAGGGTTCTCTCCTCCACGCAGCCTGTGGTGCTTTTCCCCCATATTGCTAGGTGTTAGTGAGTCGTTCCTCATCTTCATTGGGGAAAGTCTGGGAGTGTTGCATATATGGATTTGATGGTGTTTTTTGTTCTCGATCTATTGTGATGTTTCTTCTTTACTTGTAAAGTCCACGGGGGCAATTCCATGTGATCTCGGGCTCTACAAATACATTTGATTTGAATCCTGTCATTTTGCACTCTAAAAATGTATGTCTTCACTTTAACCTGTTAATGAATCCTGTCATTTTGCACTCTAAAAATGTATGTCTTCACTTTAACCTGTTAATGAATCCTGTCATTTTGCACTCTAAAAATGTATGTCTTCACTTTAACCTGTTAATGAATCCTGTCATTTTGCACTCTAAAAATGTATGTCTTCACTTTAACCTGTTAATGAATCCTGTCATTTTGCACTCTAAAAACCTATGTCTTCACTTTAACCTGTTAATGCATTCTGCCACTTTGCACTCACTACATCCACACTGTGATTATTGTATTGTAAACGAGAGCTGTTTTATTGTTGTTTTTCTGCTATTTCTATTGTTTTCTTTTCTTTTCTTGTTTCTTGTATTACTTATATTCTGTCGATTGTATGCTATTTGTCAATTTTACTGTATTTTCTGCTGTGAAGCACTTTGGGCTGCAATCCTTGTATGAAAGGTGCTATACCAGGGGTGGCCAACCCGCGGCTCGCGAGCCGCATGCGGCTCTTTGCCCGTCAATGTGCGGCTCTTCCATCCATAAAAAAATTTAATAAAATAAAATTTATAATATTTTCTTCTTTAAAATTTTCTTTTTCTTTTTTTTGTCACTCATTCCATAAGGACGTAGAAAACATTTTTTTTTTTTAAATGGTCCATTTGCATGTTCTTGGTATCTGAATCTAGGGACATATATGGATCAGTGTCAGAAATAGTGTGTCTGTTACTAGGCTTGAGTAAATTGTAATGAACCAAAGAAGAATATCAATTCTATTTAAAACATTTTTTATCTTTGACTGTGAATAATACCATGCTAAAATTGACCAGACCTGAAAAATCTAAGCAAATGAATAAAGGGAAGATGATTAAACAGAAGGTTCTGTAGATACAGTACTGAATTCTGCCATCTTTTTTATAATGTAAATTTCTCCACCATTTCTCATCGTATTGCAACACCGTTTTTTGCAAGACGTTCACAGAAAGGTAGAGAAACTAACTGCGTTCTGTTTTATGGCAATAACGTTCAGGTTTATGGGAGATAATCCCAAAAAATAAGAGAAATAAAGAAGTTAATCCAGAAGTCAGATGATTGACAGGGGCTGGTGTGAGCTGGGTAGGGTAGTTTTTCGAAATTCGAAAGCGCTGAGTCTCTTCCTTCAAAAGACTACACTCACTTTTGGCTGTGCCACTTCCTCCTGTCAATATGCGCCGGTTTCCGACTCAATGCCCTGAGATTTCTATAATCTTATATTTCACTAATAACAGTTAAAATAATTGGTAAACAAACGTAATGCTGAAAATATACACTTTTACTGTATATCTCGGGCTTAAGAGGTTAACCCTGTGAGGCCCAAATTAAAAAGACATTAGCAACTTCAGAGGCCAGAGGGTGGGACATATAAACACATTTACTATCAAATAGCATTGTGAGGCTGAACAACCGGACCAATTGACTATACATGTGCTTACATTTTTTTAAATAAACATTCTTTTTTTTAAATGGCTAAAAGTGATTTTGTAATTTTGCAACCGTGGGTCTCACAGGGTACTTTTAACCCTGTGAGGCCCAAATAAAAAAGACATTAGCAACTTCAGAGGCCAGAGGGTGAGACCTATAAACAATGAAGGGTGCCGTGACTGAAAAAAAAGGTTGAGAAACGCTGGTATATGGTGTGGCTCTTTGTGGTACCACAGTAATTTTTGTGGCTCTAAGTCTCTGACTGGTTGGCCACCCCTGTGCTATACAAATTACGTTTATTAATATAATAATAATAATAATAATAATAATAATAATAATAATAATAATTATTATCTCTCTCTATGGTGTGTGAGAATTGAAAGACACACAAGAGAGGTATTACTTTCGCACATCTCTAAATATTGCTCTTGGCTGAGGAGGAAACACGTTGTCTGGGGCGTTTCTCACGAGGCGCGGAGGCGAACGCACACAGAAGGTGTCAGAACCTGATGCCAGTGTGACCAACGAGACCAATCACAAGGTGAAGAGCTTACTGCCCGCCTGTCCGTCCACACAAAGGACGACTCTGACACGTCCGGGTAAAACGATCCCTTAGAGTAAATGAGGAGAACAGAGGGCAGATACAGTATAAGTAGGCCGGTTACACATACACACACACACACACGCACGCACACACGCACACACACACAGAGACATGTAGGCAGACACACTCACACACATGTGACTGAGTGGTGGTGCAGTATGTTTGTTTGGGTGGAACTCGACCCTGTCTGTGCCACTGGCACACAGGTGTTCAAACACACACATTACACACACACACACACACACACACACACACACACACACACACGCACACACACACACACACACACACACACACACACACACACACACACACACACACAGGGAACACCTGGACACCTGGGCAGGGCTGTGCGGAGCTGCACCGGGCTGCCAGACTCTGAGGAGCTGTCACACACTCCAGGATGAAACTGACCTCAGAGCTGAGGGGGGCACACCTGTGCTGTGGGAGTCCCTGTCTGTCTGTCTGTCTGTCTGCCTGTCTGCCCCCCACCCCCACCACCACTCCCTCCCCTCATAAAGACCCCCATCCCTTCTCACTCTCTCACACTGACTAACAAAGTCATACAGGCCTTTAATGGGCACTTACTGTCACTCCGGGCTAATATGAGTAATAACAACAGTGTCTGTCAGAGTCGGCTCAAAGGGGCCAGAGGGGCTGCAGTGACAAAGTGGGGTGAAGTGTGATGACATGTAAGAGAGTACAGTATTATCATGTCCTGAAGGGGAATGCCTAGAGGGGTGCACTGATAGTACCACTGCCAACAGCTCTGAGGTCAGCCGACACGGAGTGACCGACCGGACCATTGGACTTTGTTTGTCCGAGAGGAGCGACGGTTGTGATTGGAGGATCAAGAAAAGAGGGTTTGAGATCAATTTCACTGAGTGAACGGTATATAGACACAGACAATTAGTTTAGGTTCAATAAACAAATATTAAGATACAGTATAATAGTATTATCTTCTGTGCCATGTTACATTATGCCTCTTGGTAGCAGGTTTCTAGTATAGAGGGAGTTCTGCAATAGGACGGCATGTTTAAGGTTGTTGTTGATATGAAAGTATTGGCTCCCTAAGAATTAATGTGCGTATTGTGTCCCTGTGTACGAACCAGATAGTTAGCCAGCTACCGGGTAATGCTGACTAAGTCTATGTGTCTTTGCAGGGCGGTACACAGAGCAGCTTTGCACTTTACGCTCCCCTGAGCAATCATCAAAGCCTATCACACGTACACATGGGAGCCTGGGCTACTTGTTTGGGGCGCCAGGCTAGAGGTTTGGGAGCTGTGTTTTTATGTGTGTGTGTGTGTGCGTGTGCGTGTGCGTGTGCGTGTGTGTGTGTGTGTGTTGCAATGGGAGAGCTCAAAAGGCGACCAGAGTGTTGTTTGATCAGTGCCCAACATTGTTTGGTTCAGTCATCAAACGGCAGTCCAATGCTTTACTGAAACACTGGACAGAGAGGGAGAGAGAGAGGGACACATAGAGAGAGAGAGAGGGAGAGAGAGAGGGACAGAGACCAACAGAGAAACAGAAAGAGAAACAGACAAGACAGACAGACATACCAAAGTCACAGAGTGAAAGAAAGAGAGAGAGCGAGAGAGAGAGAAAGAGAGAGAGCGAGAGAGAGAGAGAGAGAGAGAGAGCGAGAGAGAGAGAGAGAGAGAGAGAGAGGGGTCGACACAAACACATAGTAAAAGCGGACTGGCGGGGCTACAAACGCGGGCTGGGCAGCACAGATAGATGCGGCAGGCAGCGGAGTAGGGAGAGTAGGGAGGATGGTGGGCATGAGGGTCCTGTCCTGCCCCCGACCTGCCAGTCCTGCTGCTGGCTAAATAAAGAGGCCCAGGACGGCCGGGCGGCGGGAGGAACACAGACACAGAGTCGGCATTACCCGGCTAATCTCATTAGGGAGGCAGCCCTGCCAAGCAGACCGGGGTCAGCCAGAGTGCCACGTCACTCACCGCACCTTTGGCACTGCCCGTGACCCCCGGGGCAGGTTTGGGCAGAGCCCTTATGGCCTGTCTGGGCACGGGGGGCCGAAGGTGGGGAGGCGGGGAAGGTGGACAGTGGGGCTCTGGAGGTGGTGGTCAGTCTGAAAAGACAGGGTTCAGAGACAGTGTGGAGCGCAGGCCGGGGACTGTCTGCATGCAGCTGGTTCACACAGAGGTAGAGAGGCAGAGAGGGGGGAGAGAGAGAGAGAGAGAGGGGGAGAGAGAGAGAGGTAGAGAGAGGGAGAGAGAGATAGAGAGATAGAGGGGAGAGAGAGAGATAGAGAGAGAGAGAGAGAGAGAGAGAGAGAGAGAGAGAGAGAGAGAGAGAGAGAGAGAGGCTGGGGAACGGGGGGAGATAAAGTGGATAAAGGCAACAACAAAAAGAATAGAGGGGGCAAATGCAGTGATTCAGACATCAAGAGGAAATGAGAAATAGCTGCAGAGAGAGAAAGAGAGAGAGACAGAGCAAGAAAGAGAGGCAGGATAAGCTTGGTTTAATGTATTTACAGGGGCTTGCATCAGGGTGCTGTAGTAAAAAGGACCATTGCCGACCAACAGGGTCATCTGTAGTGTGATGCACCTCTCGTGGGGCGCGCACGCACGCACGCTAGCACACACACACACACACACACACACACACACACACACACACACACACACACACACACACACACACACACACACACACACACACACACACACACACACACACACACACACACACACACACACACACACACACACACACACACACACACACACACACACTAGTTAGACACCCACAAATGTAAGCACACACATACATCACTGGGTTGCACTCAGTTACATACAAACACATGCAGGCACACAAACACACACACCTGAAGAAAGTCACATTTGCACATAGACAGACACATGTCACACACATGCCAAGATAAATAGCCTACACATAGACACAGAGTAATGTATGATGGCATTGGCAACACACATACATACAGTAAACACATGCCTACACACACACACACACACACACACACACACGCACACACACACACACACACACACACACACACACACTTATAAAGTGTCTTATACACACACAGATTGCACACATACACCCCCCCCCCCCCACACACACATACAGGGGGCGAAATTAAAGCCCGCCACCCACCATTGGCGAGCAGTTTTTACGTTTGGCGCCTCCCACTGAGAGGTCTGCCCGCCGTGTGGCGGGCAATAATAGTCATGTGAAAACCGAAAATCATGATCCAATTCTTAGCGCAGTTCTCACTCGCTGTCTCAGCACAGACATGCAGCGCACCGCGCACTGCTGCTCCTACCCCTCCCGCACCTGTTTCTGTATGCTGCATGTAAACAGAGGCTATTGCCTCGGACAGTCACCGTGACTTTAGTCTAGTCAGAGGGACCTCCGTGAGCTAATGTTAGCTACTGTTACAAAATGACCCAGTCAACTATTAACTTTTAGTTTAATACATGAGGCATTGTGTAACGTTATCCAGCCGGCTAGCTACTGATAGCTCCCGACATCAACAACTGCTCCAGCAAGTGTCCAGTGCATAATACCTCCGTTGGCTAGGTAGCTCATGTTAGCCCACGTTAGCTCACTAGTCACTACGAAATGTCCCAGTAAACTAAATAGTTCAGAGGCGTTGTCCCTATAGATAGCTCCTGACATCAATGTCCTACAACATGCGTATTCGAGCCCCTGGCTTACATCGCATGAGGGCTGCTGAATAGGGTCCAGCTGCAGCGCAGGAGAATCCTTTCATGCTGAATGTAGAGTTTAGGGGCCAGCTGCAGCGCCGGAGAATCCTTGCTGGAGCTGGAGGCCACTCGAGTATACACACAGACAGTGGAGCTGTTTGCAGACAGCGAGGTGGCGATGTCTCGCAGATAATACAACTACAAGTATGATTATATAATATATATATTTTATTAAAAAAAATATTTTTTATATAAAATAATAATTATAATTTTTTTAATCAAAAAAAAGTTGGCAGGTAAGAAATATGCTTGGCGGGTAGATTCTTCCCATCTACCCGCCACTGGCCGGTGAGTCAAAAAGTTAATTTCGTGCCCTGCACACATATATACAGAGGAATGCACATACATACACACACACACACACACACACACAGTCACACCTCTTCAAAGAAAAATATGAGAAGACGACACTAGAGTGTCATAAACCCTTGCCAGCCCTTTCCCACGGAGTAGACCCTTCCTATCTCCCTCCCTCCCTCCCTCCATCCCTCCCTCCCTCCCTACCTCCCTCCCTCCCTCCCTCCCTCCTCTACTCCAACTCTCTCTTTAAGAGCTGATACGATGACATATTTAGCACCATCTCTCGGTGCTCGGTTGACATTCAGCGACATGGGGGGGAGAGTCTCGGAGCACCTCGGACCTGTCAGCACCTCGACTGCACGCTGGCCCCAGACAGGGTCAGACACGCCAGCTAAGGTTACCTTTACAGCATGTCCGACACCACTGGCACCGCCCATGTGGGCACCGCCACCAGAACAACTGAACGCCCCTCTAGTGAGAGAACATTTCTCTAGACCATCAAAAAACACACTCTGCTTTCTGAGTTTGTCTTGAAGATGCACGAAGATGTGAGATAATTTGAAATGAGGTACGGTGGGTAGAGGAGATTTGGTCCGATCCATAGATTCAAGATTCAAGATTCAATAGTTTTATTTCAAACCACAGTGTTAGTTTGGCTACATTTACCATTGTCCGGCAAAACAACATTTGAAAACATTTATGAAATGGGAAAAGAGGAACCCCCCCCCAAAAAAAAACAACAGCCAGAAACTGTACACTGTTTGAAAAGGAGATGGAAGAAGCAAAGCTTATCCGTTTCATCCCCCATCAAATAACAAATTGCAAGATTATATATACTTCAGCAAGTGCAATATGACACAATTTCCAATACACAAACAATTTGCAAATACTTCAACTACACACAACACAATCACACACGCACACGCACACACACGCACACACACACACACACACACACACACACACACACACACTAGACTAGACTATACTCTCATGTCACCCTTCCCCTCAAATCATTGTCATACAATAAGTTGGACTTCCTCCCTGGTATACTTTGCGAACACCATCTTTTTGAACTTCCTCTTTAATATACTTATAGATTCTGGATTTGGTCTCCTCCTCCAGATCATTCCACAAGGTAACTCCACACAGAGAAATACACATAGCCTTCCTGGTTGTTCTTGAAGATTGCTGTTCCAGTTTGAGTTCTCCTCTAGTCTAAGGTTATATCTTTGGAGTCCCGGGCCCTCATTTATCAACGTTGCGTACGCACAGATATGTGCGTAACCCGTGTGTACGATCATTTCTAAGCAAAGTGTGGGACTTATCAATTTGAACGTGTGCTTGACTTTGTGCGTATATTTACGCTCAGCTCAGGGCATGCATACCTGGCGCCCGGCGGTAGAATATGGAGACTGCAGACGGACGGCATATGCTCTCATCAGTTTCATGCATTAGTTTCAACGTGGAAATAAGCTTTCATTCATTAGTTTGACTGACGTGTTCTGTATGACCCCCGTAATTCATTATAGTCAAGTCAAGTCAAGTCAAGTCAAGTCAAGAGTCAAGAGTTAGTTAGTTAGTTACAATAGTTAATTGTAAAATAGCAACAGTAGTGTAATTATGGTCAAAACCCTATAAATAGCATTTGGAATATAGGTCTTTCCTTCTGAATGAATGCAGCATGGTTTATATATAGCGTTATCGGAATATATGGGGTGTACTGACTGCGCTCCGCGTAACTCAACTCGTTATTATTTTGCGCATAGATTGCAGAAATACAGGAACGTTTTGATTATATTTAAAAGGCTTTGCCATTGTTAAACGAAATAAGTGGAATTTCGAAGGTGTAAGCAGAATACAAGTCATATGAACACGCACAATATAGTGTTCTTCCCCCTTCCTACTGTATAAGAAAGAATAAAAAACGCATTGCAACGAGAACAGAGGTTATTTGTTGAGTTTATGTGTATTACAAAACCCTTGCAATAAATGTGTCTTAAATGAATGAAAAGCATACATGCTCTGGATATACAGGTTGCATATATTGTGTGGGTGATATGACTTGTATTCTGCTTACATAACTTCGAAATTCCACTTATAACCTTTTAACACTTTGAGTGCCACGCCGGGTTTTCCTTTTTACCCCCTTGATGCCACCATCCACTTCAATGTTAACGTTAATATCGCCTAATCTATGTTTTAAATTATGGCTATGTGTCTAATCTGCCCGTCGCTTATCAAAGACTATTTTCCAGTCAGTGCTGTCAAGGCAGATTGGTTTTTTATCGCGTCATTTCCGTTTCAGAGCATTTAGAAAAGCACCCGTTTTGAGATAAAAAACAGCCCATTCTGGACCATTCTATGAAAATAGTCTTTTACTGGAATATTCCACAACGTTGATATTCGTCTGCCTTTTTATGAATCGTTTTCAAATAAACGCTAGATGATCAATATTATACGTGCACGCAAGCACATTCGGGCCGCGCACGGATAATCGCCGCGTTGATTTCCTCTTGGACTTTTACAGTGAAACCGAAAGAGCCCATTTCACAAAACAGCTTATAACTTCATCAAAATTAGTCTGATTATCCTAACACTGATAACATAGATTCCTTACCTGACATCAGATGGTATCCAACTGGTATATTCCAATTCCTGATCACCATTCGAAAAAATCGATAAGTGTATAGATCCAACGCGATACAGTAGAACTCCATGATCAGCGGGGCTCAGAGGCTCCAGAATGAACTGTGGTAACCCCGGCTGGATCAGTGGACTGGAAAATGTGGAGTACCGGATTTTTTTCCCCATCCATTTTTATTGAGTCCATTCCACATATGATCGCCGGCGGTGCTCGTGTATACTCGGGTAGGCTCGCGTGATGCAATATGATTTCAGATCGCTAAAAATAAATAAATAAAAAAAAAAGTTCAGAGAAATCTCGTGAGTGGCTTTCAACCACATACAAATAAACCCGAAATATCTCGTGTGTGGCAGTTAAAGTGTTAAATATAAATCAAAACATTCCCGTATTTCTGCAATCTATGCGCAAAATAATAACGAGTTGAGTTCTAACAAAGAACGTATTACATGCTGGGTAGGCTGATAGAGTAAACTGTAAATAAAATAGCCTATAACATTATAAAGGATATGGGCTATAGCAGGGGTTCCCAACCTTTATTCCCCAGAGCCCCACGATTCCTGGGAGACATATAGGAATATGATATGATATATTATATATGCGCAAGTTACTGTTGCATAATGTAGGCTATGGCTGCTATTATATGTAATTCATATAGGCTACCTAATACCGACAACAAAATAGATTGTATGCCTCTACAAATCATATTATACCTGGTAGCCAATCGAACAAAACTAATAAAGGCATTCATATTCTAGCATGGTTATAATGACACACCATTGCCAAACAGTGGTTAACGAACGGTCTTTATTAGTATTTTGAGCTGTCCAGGCAGAATTGCAGCAATGGTCTTAGGGAGTCGTTGATATCTGACATCACCGTGTACAAGTCCGCCAGCCTTTTATTTATCCCATAACACGGGTTGTGTCTTCTTGGTTCGACAGCGCCTCCGTGAACAATCTCGCTTGTGGAGTTTCTCAGAGTTCACTCGGGTCAGTCCATTATTGCACATCCCATGGGGGGTGTTTCATTACCATATATGGATAATCATGCACAAGCATTGACGGTAAGAACAAATGGTATTTATCAATACGGAGTGTGCGTAGTACCTGTGTACGCACGGTTGATAAATCCCAATATTTCTGTGCATACACACATTCTAAATTCCGTGCGTAGGAACGGATATAGAACACTTTCTACGCAACGTTGATAAATGAGGGCCCCGCTCTCTCACAGAAAATGTTCTGTATCTTGTCAGGAAGGCTGTAATGTATGACTCTGTATATGAACTGGGCGGTTTTGTAATCCACTAGGTCCTTTAATTTCAGGACTGAAACTTTTAAAAACAAAGAATTTGTATGTGCTTTATAGCTCTCATTGGTTTCAATCCTGATTGCTCTTTTTTGGAACATAACCAAAGGAAGTAGGTTGGTTTCATAGGTATTTCCCCACACCTCAACACAATAATTCAGATATGGAAGGACCAAAGCATTATATAGGATAAAAGAAGATTGTTGGTTCAGCCAATACCTTGACCTCCACATAACACCCACAATCTTTGAAATGTTTGCTCTTACGTGGCTTATGTGAGGCTTCCAACACATTTTTTCATTTATGATCAACCCTAAAAAAGTGGTTTGCTGAACTCTTTCAATAACGGTATCATCTATCGTAACTTGGATCGGTGTGTGATAACTACGATTTCCAAAAATCATTAGTTTTATTTTGTTCAAATTTAGAGATGCTAGCCATTCTGAAGAAGGTGTGTTCACACCGAAACGTCATGATTACAGGCTGCCAATACATTTGGAAAAACCTGGAGTGCGTGCCTGGACATTGTTTCCCTATTTTTATGTTCAAATTTAGAGACAATCTGTTTTTGTCAAACCGCAGCATCAGTGTCCAGTTTCCCAATGCTGGGCCATTAACTCATTCTTAAGGGCATTCATTGAACTATCAGTCTTAACCCATGTGGGTGCGGTATCTGTTCTGATCTTATTGTAATTGACTTCATACACCATAAACACAGGTAAATGGTCCGAAATGTCATTGATTAATAATCCACTAACGGTGTTACCAAAACTGTTGTAGATGTATGATTTGGCCATAATAATGTAATTTATAGGCCTGATATTCTATATTCATATTTCAAATTGCACGTGTCCGGATGGCTAAATCATCTGCTCTTATTCATTTGCTTAGATTTTTAGTACACTTGGGGCGGAATCCACAGAGAATGGATTGCGCGAAGCCAATTGCATCCGTGGAGCCTGCTCTGCGTCTGCGAGCTATCCACGAAAGCACATTGCTCGATGAGATACCAGCGCAGACACGCCCAATATGTATAGCTCGCGAGCAGTCTGCACTCCTGACAGCGCTCTTGGCATAAATGTCTGTGTCAAAATGTAGCGCGCTGTCAAGTTTAGCGCGCTGTCCAAAAAAAGAAAAGAAACTAGAAATCAAGATGGAAAGCAGTAAAAAGAAACCTGCATTTAAAACCAACAACGGCAAACGACACATGCCGTTCCTTCGAATGTGGAGAGATCTAATTCTGTATTTTAATCTGTATTTAACCTTTATCTATTCGGTGAAGACCAGTTATTCTAATTAAAGAATTTACATTATCTATCTGTCCCACTTTGTTGTCCTGCTTTTGCACTCCTCTATACATTACGAAGTAAACGAAATAGAATACAAAATGAACGGAATACTAAAGAAAATAGATCTTATGAGTTATGAACAGTATCTAACTTGTTCGAGAAATATAAAGCCGCGTGCCAATAGCCTTCGCAACGCGTGATTTAGAAATAAGGCTAAGCACTGCACATTCCAAATGCGGTTCTGAGATGATCAATACAGTAAACATTTATTTCTGATATAGGTGCTGATCAGCAGTAATGCAATGTCATGATTATTATTATTATTATTATTATTATTCTGAAGTTGTTATTATTATTATTAAATTAAAAGTTAATTCATAATTAATTAATAAGAACTCCTCTCCTTCACTATAATCTAATAATGAAATCAGATATAGGCCAGGGCCCTCATTCATCAACGTGACGTAGAAAATGTTCTATTTCCATACTTAAGCACAGAATTTAGAATGTGTGCACGCACAAAAAAAACGGGATTCATCACACGTGCGTACACAGGTCCTACGCACACCTGTCATGATAAATATCACCTTGGTCCTATGTCGAGGCTCGTGCACACTTTCACGTATTTGCATACCAGAACCGCCCCGATTAACCATATACGGTAATGGAACACCCCCATGAAATGTGGAAAAGTGGACTAACCCAAGCGAACTCTGAGAGACTTCACTGAGAGCGAGATTGATCACCGAGGTCCGACCAACAACTTGAACGTATAATCTTCGGTGCGCCGGGAGCCAAGGATGTTGACTGACCCAGTCCTGCTACAGAACCAGCACATTGACAGAAATAAATGACAAGAGATGACCCGACATTAAGCACTGTAATGACTGAAATGAAATCAATTTCAGCACGCCAACTCTGCGCTCTACAATGCCTATTGTGTGCGCTTGTCATGAGCCTGTGGTTCTGATCAGAGTCATTATGGCTTCAGTGGATAACCCTGATCTACATTGTGATGTTTTAGATACCCCAGTAATAACATTACAATTGAATTAAATACAATTAGGCCTGAATGAGACTCCGGCCACCGGCACATTATCAGCCAAAATGCGCGTTTATTGATGGAGCAAACTCTGAGAGATTGTTCACAGAGGCGCTGCCGAACCAAGATATAATATGATGTGTATAATATAATGTGTGTAGAGGCATATGATACAATCTATTTCGTTGTTGGTATTAGGTAGCCTATGAATTACATATAATAGCAGCCAGCCTACTACATTATGCAACAGTAACTTGCGCATATATAACACACAGCCCTGCGAAGCCTGCATACAGTTAACTAACTTGATCATTAATCTAGCTGTTGTATCTTTACGCTTATGAAAACATTAAATAATATGTATAGGCTATAGGCCGCCTATATTCTCAAATGGCTTAATGGCTATCCGAGTCCTCGATATCCTCGCGGACGGACCAGTATTTATATGATCATATCATATTCATATTCATATCATAGTTTACTCTATCAGCCTACCAGCATGTAATACGTTCTTTGTTAGAACTCAACTCGTTATTATTTTGCGCATAGATTGCAGAAATACGGGAACGTTTTGATTTAGGCTTTGACATTGTAAAACTAAATAAGTGAAATTCTGTAATATCACCCACACGATATATGCTCTGTGTCCAGAGCATGTATGCTTTTCATTCATAAGACACATTTATTGCAAGTGTTTTGTATACACATACACTCAACAAATAACCTCTGTCTGTTCTCGTTGCAATGCGTTTTTATATCGTGGGTGTTCATATGACTTGTATTCTGCTTACAGCTTCGGGGTTCCACTTATTACGTTTAACAATGGCAAAGCCTTTTAAATATAATCAAAACGTTCCCGTATTTCTGCAATATATGCGCAAAATAATAACGAGTTGAGTTACGCAGAGCACAGTCAGTGCTTATTTCCGCATTGTGAAATATTCTACCACCGGCGCCAGCAGCATGCAGCATGCAATTTTTGGCTACAAGCCATCCAAATGTTTTATTGTGATTCTGGACTCTTTTAAATACTTTTTTCAAAGCATACAAATCTATTTTTATCATATTTTAAAGCCATATATAGAGAAGAGTTGCTGAAGTGTGGATGACTAACACCGAAAGAGATTTTTGATGGATTAAGAATCCGGGCCTACTGTTCTACCACCATCCAACCTACCTGACTGTCTTCTATCCATTGTCAAAATCCTCATACCAACTTCTACAGAGGGTACGCATGTCCCCTCGCAAGATCAAAACAAGACAAAACATCTCTACTCAAGATGAGGACTATGTCTCTATGGAAAATGTGAAAGAAATGATGGATCAACAGAAATTATTCTATGTGGAAATGCTTAACAGGCAAGAGTCAAACTTCATGTCCTTTACCAAGCTCATCATGGAATCTACAACCACTAGAATTGATGGCATTATGAAAGAGGTACATGAGGTCAGGTCCAGCCTTCAGTTCTCTCAAGCCCAAATTGATGACTTGAGAGTGATGGAGAAGAAACTTGGCTCATTTGAATCACAGCTCCAGTCATTCCAGTCCCTGCCCACTCAGGGTATGACCCCGGAAAGCAAAGACATCATATCCAAAATGGACTATCTGGAAAATCAGAGTCGAAGAAACAATGTAATTATTGATGGTCTGACTCAGGAAAATGTGTATGAATCCTGGTCAGATACTGAGCAGATGGTCAGAGAATTCCTAAAAAACAAACTGGAAATTGATCCAAAGTTCATCGAAATCGAAAGAGCCCACCGCACTGGGAGTGTGAAACAGAACACTGATAAAGCAAGACCAATTGTTGTGAAACTCCTGAGGTTCAAGGATAAAGACCTCATACTTGCCAAGGCGAGAGCTCACCTCAAGAACACCTTAATTTATGTAAATGAGGACTTCTCTGACTTGTTAAGGAAGAAGAGAGCTGACCTCATTCCAGCAATGAAACAGGCAAGGGATGAAGGAAAGTATGCCATCATTAACTATGACAGACTGGTGATCAAACCACGAAAGCCTCAGGGGGTGATTCCAACCACACAACACGAGTGAAAGTCAGTGGGAACCTACCATGCTATGATGACCCCTTTTAATGATCTTTTCTCCACCTATCTATCATGTCATCTTCCTCACACAACCAATTTGGCGCTCATCTCCAAACCTTCCCTACATCTGTCTCTGGTTCATTACATGTAAACTCTAACTCCAACCCATATGATCAAGTAAATGAACTTTTGAAGGACCCGCCCACTACGTTGCTTCAGTCAGAAAGTGAATCTCGGGACTCATCAACATCAAACCTTTTATTCAATAATGACCCTGACACACATTGTTTTGCTCAAATGAAACAAGTCTCTGGAATATCTGATTACTTCAGTGTGAACGAATTCAATTCCACTGTTGACCCTCAAAATACTAGGAGTGACTTTTCCCTCATCCATATCAATGTCCGCAGCCTGCCAAAAAACTATGATACTTTATGCCTTTGTTTGACTAACCTTGACTTCTCTTTTAGTGTAATAGGGCTTACTGAAACATGGCTGTCTAAAGACAATGCTGATTTGTATGAATTCAATAACTATAAGCATATTCATAGATGCAGAGAAGGCCAAAAGGGTGGGGGTGTTTCTCTATATCTCAATCCGAACATGGTGTATAAAGAAAGGCATGACATCGAAAAGTATTTAACCCTTTCTGCTGAGGCTGTGTTTGTTGAAACCCACCAGGCCATTATTGCATGTATTTATAGACCTCCCAGCTTTAGCTTGTCTGCATTCAATGCTGATCTAACAAATGTTCTGGATGTCATTTCCAAAGAAGGGAAAAAATGCTATTTAATGGGTGACCTAAATATCAATTTTATAAACCATAAGAATGATAAGGAGTTTATTGACACAATGTATTCCCACTACTTTCATCCTATGATTGCAGTACCAACCAGAGTGACGGAGACATCTGCCACTCTGATTGACAATATCTTTACTAATGTGTTGGATAAGAGCATGAAATCAGGAGTTCTGTGCATGGATATTGCTGATCATTGTCCAATCTTTCTCATATTATATAGGGAACATGAAAAGTCTCCAACTATGCTATATCCTAAATATAAGAGACGCTTTAATGAAGCTAGTTTGACCAGGTTTGGACTAGTGGTCGGCGAGTATCCATGGACAGATATCCTCCACTCTGTTGATGCACAAAAGTCTTTTACTTTGTTTTCTGAACGTATCTCCCAGGCCTATGACCTATGTTTTCCCCTTGTACAGGCATCTCCCAAGCCTCATCATAAACTGATCAAACCATGGATAACCCCAGCTATTATCAAATCCCTAAATACTAAACGTAGAGTGTATAAAAAATATCTTCTCAATCCCACTCCATTTTATCTTGCTCAATTTAGGAACTATAGAAATAAATTAAACCACATTATCAGAGGAGCTAAAAAGCATTACTACAATATGGAATTATCTAAAAACAAAAATAACATGACTCTCTTATGGAGAACAATTAACTCTATCCTCAACAAAAAAAATAAACGTAATCAGTTGCCTAATGAATTTAAGGTTGATGGGGTTATTATCACTGACCCGCAATTAATTGCCAATAACTTTAATAACTTTTTCTCAGAAGTTGGTCCAACACTGGCTGCAAAGATTCCATTTAGTAACCATAGTCCCCTTCAGTTTATGAATCCTCCAATCAATGACAGTTTTAACTTCTTGCCGGTTACAGAGGATGAGGTTCGGGAGATCTTGATCAACCTGGGGGACTCTTCTCCGGGTTATGATGGTATTGGAGGCAGATTACTGATATCCATTCAAGAATCCATTGTGAAGCCATTATGTCATATTTTTAATACATCACTGGAGAAGGGAATCGTCCCACTGGAACTTAAAATAGCTAAGATCATCCCTATTTATAAAGATGATGACCCAGCCGTCTTCAACCATTACAGACCTATATCCATCCTTCCTACCTTGTCAAAAATACTTGAAAAGCTGGTCTATAAAAGATTAATTGAACATCTTAATAAGCACAATATTATTTACACTCACCAGTACGGGTTCAGAAAGAAACATGCAACATATATGGCAATAACACATCTAATTAATGAAATATACAAAGCTAAAGACAGAAAGGAAAACACTATAGGTATTTTTTTAGACTTATCAAAGGCATTTGATACAGTCAATCACAATATCCTCCTGCAGAAGCTCTCACATCTTGGAATAAAAAACAATGCACTGCTATGGTTCACCAGTTACCTTAAAGATAGACGTCAGTCTGTATCCTATAATGGGACAAATTCTCCTTTTCTTCCTTTACTTTGCGGTCTGCCCCAAGGTTCAATTATTGGGCCTTTGTTATTTTTGTTATATATCAATGACCTCCCTAACGTCTCAGACAGGCTGTCGAAAATTTTATTTGCAGATGACACGTGTGTATTCTATTCACATAAAGATCCTGATACCATCATTAGGGTCATAAATGAAGAACTTAACAAACTATCAATTTGGTTTAAATGCAACAAATTATCACTAAACATTAAAAAAACGAATTTCATTTTTTTTGGTCTCAAATCTGTGATTTTTAACTCTTCATCTAAAGTAGTGATCAATGACATCCCGATAGCTAGGGTGTGTTTTACACGATTCCTTGGTGTTCTGCTTGATGAATCCCTATCATGGAAACCTCATATCACAGCCATAACTACAAAAATGGCCAAGAGTATTGGTATTCTTGGAAAAACACGTCACTTGCTGAGCACCGAGGTTGCCACAATGTTATATTACTCTATGGTTTACCCATATATCAACTACTGTAATTTAGTTTGGGGTAGTACGCATCAGACCAAACTTGAGCCCATATACCGTCTGCAGAAACGAGCTCTAAAAATAATCAGCTGTGTACATCGAAGTCATTCTTCTCAGCCTCTATTCCATAAGTTAGGTATCCTCAGTGTTTATCAAGTGAATCATCTTCAGACTGGTTTATTTGTGCATAGTTCTTTAAACAGAGCCCTTCCCCCTTTTTTTCATGACATGTTTGCCCACAATCACCAAATTCATAATTACCCCACACGTAGTTCCTGTTTGCTAAGACCACCCTTTTCACGCACATCCCAATCTCAGTTTTGTTTGCTCTACCGAGGGTCAAAGTTGTGGAACTCTTTGCCTCCACATATTTTGGAATTTTCTTTTCTGAAATTCAAAAGAGCACTGAAATCTCATCTCCCATCACCAATATTTCCCATATGGACTTCCTTTACAAACTGTAGTCTGATGGCTTGATGTATTTTGTTATTGTATTTTCGTTTTATTATATATTCTTACTGTCATCGATTGTTTTCTCTATACCAGAAATCGTATGGCATGGGGTGCCTACTTCGGTGTCTATGTAGGCCTGCTTGTGTGTGTTTGTTTGTTCAGGGGGGGGGGGGGGGGGTTTATATTTATCTTGATATAATGTAGTTTTGCTTCCTGGTGAATGCCACATGCAAGCCCCTTGAGGGTTTTTAGGCAATTCTCCTACACATCCCTTGTGGACTATATTGTATTATATATGTAACTGTTTTTATATGTGTAAATAAACAAACAAACAAACAAACAAACCTACGCATGGCCCGACCTGTGCTTAAATATACGCACAAAGTCAAGCACAAGTTCAAATAGATAAATCCCACACTTGCTTAGGAATGGTCGTACGCACGGCTTAAGCACATATCTGTGCATACGTCAGGTTGATACATGAGGGCCCAGGGCTTTACAACTTAATAAAGAGATTGAGGCCCCGTTTAGACGGAAACGCTAGCAGGTGAATCCGCAAAAATATTTTTTCGGATGTGCCTTTCGTTTATACGGAAACAGCGTTTTTACGGGGTGAAACCGCAAAAAAGTGAGACTACCTTCCAGGGTGGAATTCCTAGAAACGCAAAAGCTTTGCGCTCTCGTCTAAACTGTTAAAACGTATAAATCTGATAAAACGATGACGAAAGGGTTGTCACGGCTCTGGTCGCGCGTACTGCTTACGTCACAGGTAGCAGGTATGCGCCAGTAGCCGAGACGTAAACAAAGCAAGTATGTCTGACTTATATCAACGGAGATCACCTGAAGGCTACATTGGCAGTACTTTTAACCCTTTCACTGCCACACGACAGAAGGTTAACCCTTTACTATCACACAACCGGCTGTCGTGTGGCAGTGAAAGGGTTAAATACACAAGAATCTGTCCCGCGGCGTGAGTGGACCCACTGTCTGTGAGTGACTCTGCTTTGGTGCAATCACATTCCCCATCCACAGTCTGCGAATCAGAGGCAGAGTAGGGCGGGTCTTCACAGCACGTCATGTGACATATGCGCCAATCGTGTGACAGTGGGGCTCCGTCGTCTCGAGTCGTTACAGCGTTGTCTGCACGCAGAATTCCATCCCAAAACGCTCGTCTAAACGTAAAATTAAAAGTGAAACCGCAAGATGACTTTTGCGGTTTCTGTTCACAAAACGCTCGTCTAAACGGGGCCTGAATATATATTAAATGGGATAGAAACTAAATTAAATGTATACCATATACAATAGAATATAGTGCTATAATTATATAATATTTAATATTATATAATTCCGTTTATATCCCATTTAATTGTATTCAATCTCTTTATTAAGTTGTAAAGCCCTGGCCTATATTTGATTTCATAATTAGATTATATTCTAGTGAAGGAGAGGAGTTATTATTAATTAATTATACATTTTATAATAATAATAATAATAATAATAATAATAATAATAATAATAATAATAATAATAATAATAATAATAATAATAATAACTTCGTTTTATATAGCGGCTTTCATAAAACCTAAGGTCGCTTATAGGGGAAGAAATAACAAACAGACTGTAGCTAAGGGGCTACACAACCCTGACTGTATTTAAATAATGAGCTTGGCAAATACTAAATGATATATTAACCAATATTAAATGTACACAAAATGGCGGACACTCTTATTAACTGGAGGGGACAGGGGTACCGAGTTGAATTATTACATTTAATGTGTAACATAAAAACACACATGTAACATATCACATTAATATCCTGTGGTCACATTAATATCCTGGGGCTAATCAAATGTACATGCAACCAGTAGTCGAGTAGTCGCTGGATAGGGGGGTCTCGTACGGACCGGGTTCCTATAGTCCAAAACGCTGGTCTTCGGTGTTGGAGTATGTCACTCCACTTCTCCTGGCTTTGGCGATATTACAATACCGTTTTTAACTGGTAATTCACTTCACCAACGTTACCATACAGCGTTGTAGCAAAAAACAACTCTCTCCTCTCTCTCTCACTTTTTCTTCCCCAACTAACGGTATCTTTCTCTCCGTTCCAATACGTAACGTGGGTGAGACTGGCTCGCAAACTATAACGGTAACTCTTCTCCGTCCCAATACGTGCAGGTGCGCGCTGTATACAGCCACTATAGCGATATATCTCTGCATGTGGCTTTATATTTGTTGCTCAAATTAGATTATGTTTATACGAGCATTAGGCCAAAGCCCACAACGTTATATAACGATATTTAAATAAGTACGATGCTCAATATCTTGATTTGATATTGTCATTCGAGATATTCTATATTCTTTCACGGTCTGCTACAATTACTGCTGCCATGATCACCTGTTTAGAGGCTCATTTACATAGAAAGGGGAGATGTTCCGCCCATGTTACCTCATTTAAATATACGCCAATTGCACAAAACGCAATGCTAACGTTACGCATGAGCAACCTAATTTCATTCATTTGAGAGCGAGATGCGCCGGCTTTGCTTCGGAAAAAGCGCACAAAGCCTCTGTGGATTCCGCCCCTGATCTCAAGAAGGTGCTGAATGAGCTCGGTGGAAATTATTCACTTCTGATCAATGTTAGCATGGTGTTATTCACTGTCAATATTTTTCTTTTCTTTTTAAACATATATATAATAATTTATATTCTCCTTTGGTTCATTACAATTTACTCAAGCATAGTAACAGACACAATATTTCTGACACTGGGAATATATTCCCTGAGGTCCACAGATGTCCCTAGATACCAATAACATGCAAATGGCCCTTGTAGAAGTGGAGCAATCTTCCATTTACTTGGGTATGTACTTTTAGGAGATTTTTCTGAATGGCTAGGGCTTAAGAGGTTAAGTATGAAATTGGCAAAAGAACTGCACAAGACTCACTTTTAATTTTTCTCCTTAATGCGTCCAAGCTTTAAAACACACTTGAATAACAAACAGGACCTGATGAGACTCAGAAATATACTCTTTAACTCAATGGCCGCCAACAACGATTATATACACGTTTGGCTGACAACCGTTGAACGCCAACCACATATATATACATGTTATTTGATCGTTATTTCTTTTATTCGATATTTCTATTCATTACAGGCACACGGACTCGGGGTTAACATGGGGAATCATCCTGAGAATGCCAAAGTGCAATACCGGCCGCATCCAGGTAGACGGCGGTATCGAGCACCCTTTGTAACGTTGTATCTTGGCCTGTGGAACGGCCAAATGTCTCCGGTTTAATTTTTCCTTGTTGGGCGAAGCGAGCGGTTCTCCCGGTTCCATTGAAGAGCGCCAAATATCCCAGATCCATATGTTGTGGTGGATTATGCCGTGGACCAAATGGACATTGGATGTACCAGATGGCGATCAAACAATTGGAATATTATTTTTGGAATACTCCCGATCACAGGTAAGGACGATTTGACGTACATTTTTGCTTGATCCTGCAATGCTTTTATACCGATCGGGCTGATACGCGTTTTAGTGTTCAATACGAATGCCGTTACTGACAATCAAATAATCAGAAACGACCCCCCCCCCCCCCTTTCATGCATTCATGATGGAACATAAAATATACCTATGATATAGATTTGATTTCGGAATAATAGTGTGTACAGGCAAGAAACTGCAACGTCTATAGTGGAATTGACGTATACGGCTATAACTCAGCATTTCGGGAATTACCCTAGACCGCTCTAAAACCATACTTATCTTCACCACGGTATAACACAGGAACGTATGGATGGAAAAATTTATTCTTTTTCACATATTGAACGATAGATAGGTGATGTCAAATGGGCCATAGTATTGTATCCATAGCTATAATATAGAATATAGTTATAGCTCTACAAACAAGGTGATACACTCCTATCTTTTAAAGCGTGGCAGTGCTAGGGTCTAATTCCCGGCGGTCAACGAGTTAACTGTAAAGAGTAGAACAACAAATGATTTCAGACCAATAAATCATCATTCACTTATTTAAATATTTGATCCCCTCTCGTACTTTGGGCCTTATAAGACACAACCCATCATTAAATGCCGGGCCAGATATGACTTCAAAGACATCTCCCCTCGCCCCCCGCTAGACGCTACAGCCAGCTACAGTGTCACATCAATACCAACTAATGGACCACTCTCTCTCTCCAAATCCTCTCCTCCAACTCTCTCTTAAAGATTCAGTACAATGAAAATCTTGTTTTAAAATGTTAGTGATTTTTTTTAACAGAAGGTATGTTCACATTCAATTACCGAAAAATGCTAAAACTGTTGTGATAATGTTGACTAAAGCCCTTTGATGTTCATCCCCGTGGATATAAACAAAAGAATCCAAGCCATTTCAGATATCCAATCTACTTACTTTGAAATATTGCATAATATACACAGGGTTACCCTGATTGGCCCAGCAGTCAGTCTGTCAGGTCAGTTGTCAGTAGTTGTAAAGGATATCAGCTAGCTAGCCCACAAACAAGTAATGAAACTCGTTTGCTACAATTTAGTTAATTTTAGTGGTTAAAAAAGTCCACAACAACGGTGACAATGAATGGACCTGTCTCAAAACCCTGCCCCTTTTCTTGATCCTCCAATCACAACTGTCGCTTACCTCGGACAAACTTGGTTTGTCCGAGGTAAGCGACAGTTGTGATTGGAGGATCAAGAAAAGAGGGCAGGGTTTGAGACAGGTCCATTGATAAACTACTAGCACAGTTAGCCAATGTTAATCTCCTGTAGCAACTGATCATAGTGTGCTCATTCACTTGTTTACGTTTGAAAGCTTCATGTATAATGATACTAACTTAGCCACGCCCCCTGAACATACTGAGAGTTGGCTGTGCTCCGAGAAGGTGCAGTTGACCTGTCTCAAACCCTGCCCCTTTTCTTGATCCTCCAATCACAACTGTCGCTTACCTCGGACAAACTTGGTTTGTCCGAGGTAAGCGACAGTTGTGATTGGAGGATCAAGAAAAGGGGCAGGGTTTGAGACAGGTCCATTATAACAAATTAAATGATACATCTGAAGCTGAAGGAATTACACTCTTGACATTAACATTCCACAATAAGCAATCTATGACTAAATTGAAACATCATTGTACTGGATCTTTAAGAGCTGATATGTAAGGGATAATGTATAGCTATGAGGTCATTGTCGCAAAATAATTGACCGACACGGAGTTTAGAATACCGAGGCGCCTCGCCGAGGTGTTCTTTAAGCGTAGTGAAGGTCAATTATTTTGCGACAATGACCGAGTATAGCTATACATTATCCCGCTTATTACATGGCTAACTTACTAACAAATATACTTCATTTTACACCATCGACAAGACAAGATCAAATGCAGACGCAGTTCTGTTCTGTCGCTCCGCCCTGTCATCGCCGGCAGCTTCCCCGGCAGCCGGCAGGTGTGTCTGATTGCACTGATGTCAGTGGGCTGATTGCGAACAGCTGCGCACAGCGATCATTATTGCTCGGCAGAAGTCCGTTATCGAGTAATAACGGACCTCTGACGAGTGCTATTGACCAATCACAATCGAGCATTTCGGCAAATGTTAAAACGCCATGTAATACGATGACATATTTAGCACCATCTCTCGGTGCTCGGTTGACATTCAGCGACATGGGGGGGGAGAGTCTCGGAGCACCTCGGACCTGTCAGCACCTCGACTGCACGCTGGCCCCAGACAGGGTCAGACACGCCAGCTAAGGTTACCTTTACAGCATGTCCGACACCACTGGCACCGCCCATGTGGGCACCGCCACCAGAACTCAGCCAGAACTCAGCAGAACTCAGCCACACAACAGACCTATCTCAAACCTTGCCCTCTTTTCTTGACCCTCCAATCACAACTTTCGGGGGGTTTTCTTATTGGTGGCCTGGTGGAATAAGGACAGTGTAGACTCTACTACTAATCTATGCTCTTATTTCTTCACTGTCCCTTTTTCAAATGATCAAAAAAACGTCCTTCATTTTTTAACTATTTCAGCCCAGGACTTAAACAAGACATTTAGCCGTGTCCCCTTTTGTAGGTTCAATGAAACATACTTCTGTCGGAGGCAAAATAGCCCAAAGTAGGACTGGTAGATATTATGGGTCCTGACTTACAGCTTGGGCAAACCAGGGTCACTCTAATGCAAACGAGGGTCGCTACAGAGCAACACATACTATAAAAAAGCATCTTTGATATAACAACTTTGACTTGGATTTGGTTGTTAAGTACAAAATGTAACAACTTTGACTTGGATTTGGTTGTTATAGGAACATGCCAACTTTTTGGGAAATTTGTTTATTTGCCATCTACCCTGGAGTTAGCAGATACATACCATTTTCTTCTCTGTGCATGCATTAGGCTTAGGGAACAGCCGCACTGTTAGCCTAGCTTAGCGTCATTCACTGGAAGTAGGTGTGCCAGTGTAGCCTAGTTCCCAACAGTCACGAAATACACTCCAAAATGTTCCTGTTGTGATCTGTGTATTTACCATGTGGAGAAATAAAAAATTTAAATTTAAAAATTTACATTTTCGTTTTCTAAGCAGATAATATACTCTGAATTTTTTTTTTGCCGAACCACTGCTGCTGGGTGCAGTGATTTCATCACCTCAAAAGCCCAGTTTAAAAAAGAAAAAGAGGCTTAAAACACACTTGAATAACAAACAGGACCCGACGAGACTCAGAAATACTCTCTCTGACAGTAAGTATGGTAATTTATAACCATCCAATTTTTTATGATCATACAACTAATTGTTTCGGACCAATAAATCAGCATTCCAATTATCTAAATAAGTAATAATTCAATCCCCTCTCATCCATTGGGCCTCATAAGACATACAGTATACATATCCCAAGATCATTAAATAGCGACCAAGATATGGCTTCAAAGACATCTCCACCCGCCTGCGGCCAGATGCTGCAGCCAGCTAACGGCACATCGATACCAACCAATCCACCGCTCTCTCCCCCCTGTCCCATAATATTAGGCTATATTTGCTAGCTCCTTTCCTTGCTACATAATAGTACACAGACAGACCCTCCTCCTGACCCTCTCCTTACCCCGGTGGGTTAAGACTAAGCTGGGTAGGGGCCACAAGGGCCAGAATAGCAGGAGCCGCAGGGCATGCTGTGACCAGCAGCACAGCACACACCGCTGTAGAGATGTTATGAGCTCAGCTCTGTTTAAGACCACAATCTCATTACTGTAACTCCTGATACACAGAAGAAATACAGTGGCTGAGGGAGGGAGGGAGAGGAGAGAGAGAGAGAGAGAGAGAGAGAGAGAGAGAGAGAGAGAGAGAGAGAGAGAGAGAGAGAGCGAGCGAGCGAGAGAGAGAGAGAGCGAGCGAGAGAGAGAGAGAGAGAGAGAGAGAGAGAGAGAGAGAGAGAGAGAGAGAGAGAGAGAGAGAGAGAGAGATACAGTATAAGCTGAGGGGAAAGGCTAGGTCTATGTGGAGGCTAAACTCATTGGCTTATGCTTGTGACTTATAGCCTTACAGTCTCCTGGATGAGGCTGCCATCATTACCCATTAACCAGTGCCAGTTGACATGCTTAGTAGTTGACAAAAAAAAAATTAAAATTAAAAAAAAAGTTTAATTAACCCAATTGCCTTTTCAACCATGAGGACACATCCTGTTTCAGGGCTATCAGACTTATGGCCTACCTTTGTATTACTCTGCTTACCTGGCTGACTGGTTGACTAATTGACTGATTGACTGTCTGTCTGTCTGTCTGAATGGCTGGTTGACAAGCTAGCTGGTTAGCCGAAAGACTAGCCGGCTGGCAGACGGGCCAAATGACTGACTAGGCTGGCTAATAGCAGACAGTTTACACTACTGGAAGTTGTACTCCACACTCCGAGTGTGTTTAGACATGCCCTGTAAACTCTGCACAAGAGCAACTGGTGAGAGAAAAGCCCCCATCGAGAGCTCCTAAAATAGGCAGAGACAGAGTCTGGGCAAAGAGAAGCCAACTAGAGGAGGAAGGAGGCGTTGAGGGAGAGGCTGAGAGTTCACGTGTGAGTTCAGGCGTTCAGGCGTCCGGGCCCTGTGCAGCTTTTGGGCCAGAAGCCAAGGCCGAGATTGGGATAAGCTCCTGATGGCTCCACTGTGAAATGGGATCAGAATAGGGACAGAGAGGGAGGAGAGAGAGAGAGAGAGAGAGAGAGAGAGAGAGAGAGAGAGAGAGAGAGCGAGAGCGAGAGCGAGAGCGAGAGCGAGAGCGAGAGCGAGAGCGAGAGCGAGAGAGAGAGAGAGAGAGAGAGAGAGAGAGAGAGGGAGAGAGAGAGAGAGAGAGAGAGAGGGAGAGGGAGAGGGGGATGGATGGAAAAGATTGGGGGCTCACTGTACCCCTGGCCTCGAGCTGGCATTGAGATTTGAAATTGTTTAACAAGCTGGCAGGGTTAGGATACGCAGCTGGGAACAGGAGCTGGTTGAGCAGCAGGGTAGTTGAGCACGGAGGAAAACATCGTCGTCGGGGAGTTTCTCCTCGGTGCAAAACCCTGATTGTAGAGATTGTTGTAGTGTTGTGTTTGGTTTTGATTCTGGCCACACATCCAAAGTCAGAGGGAAAATGACAGAGAATACATTATAAAAAAGAGAATGCAATCTTGCAAACTACACAAAATGATTACATTAGGATTCACAAAATGTCAAATGGGTTGTACCTCGGATGCCCCGGAGTAACATCCAGAATTAGAATCCCAGAGCTCACCTCAGTGCCTCAGGTATAGCAGCATGCAGGCTGACAGTTCCAACTAGTGCACTGCATCCCTGCCCGAGCCCGACGGGGCCATACCCGACCCGACGGGTTCGGGCTGGGTAGGGCTTTGTTTAAAAAAAAATTATTCTGGCTCGGCCGGGCCGGGCAGCGCCCTCTTTTTATTTAATTTCTTTTATTGCGCGCACGCCTCGCACTGCTTTCACTTTCTGTTTTGCGCCCAGCTGTCGTCAGAGATCAGAGAGTCAGAGCCTTGTGTCTCGGAGTCAAGATGGATAAGTTAACAGATAAAATAGTAAAAGGGAATTAGGGAAAGGGAGAGCTTTTGAAAGTTCCCAATGCGTCTGGGAAAGCTGGATTTTTGGAAACATTTGGATGTAATTACCGCAGGGAGAATTCGAGGACAGTAGAACAGTGCTGAACAGGACATCAACGGTGGATGGTGGACAAATTAACAGCAGACCGAAGTGGTTCAATTGTTGTTTGAAGTTGGAATATAGCCAGTTGGCGAACGTTTTAATTTGTTCTTGGATGTAGCAGCCGGTTGGCGAAGTTTTGTTAACGTTATTCAACGCAAGACGTTTTTGTTGCTGACGTCAACAGCGTGGTGAGTCCTGATTTATTTTATATATAATTGGCTGCTGGTCGAGTTTTTTCTGTATACTTTTGTGTCATGACATTAATGTTTTAGTCTGTGTCTGCTAGTACCTCTGTATACTCGCGACATCGGCAGTTTTTGGACTGATTGTGACGAGGCACTGTGTGAGTCAGTCTAACGCGCGTGCTGGGAAATGGAAATAGACGGCATTCTAATAAGAAAGATGCAAAACAGGCTATATAATGCTTGTTAGTTTTCAGCGTGATATGCGTTATTTAGGTAGACCTATTGGACATTTTCCTTTTTGTTTATTTATTAAGTTAATATATAAACAGTGTTTTGAATATTTTAAACAAAAGAATTATTTAATATTTGGCTATATAATATAATGCTTCATTAGTTTTCAGCGTGATATGTGCCTATCTGTTATTTAGGTAGACCTAGTGGACATTTTCATTTTTGTTTATTTATTAAGTTCATATAAAACCGTGTTTCGAATATTTAATTTTTTTTTTTTTTTTTTTTTTTTTGTCTAATATATATATATTTTTTCAGGCTTTCACTCGGGCTAGGGCTTCAAATGTTGCATTACAGTCTGGCTTATTGTCGGGCAGGGCCTGAACGTCATGGGCTCGGGCTGGGCACGGGCTTAATTTCAAGGCCCTTGCAGACCACTAGTTCCAACCTCACTGTTACCTCAGTGTCTCAGGTATCGCAGCATGCAGGCTGACAGTTCCAACCTCACTGTTACCTCAGTGTCTCAGGTATCGCAGCATGCAGGCTGACAGTTCCAACCTCACTGTTACCTCAGTGTCTCAGGTATCGCAGCATGCAGGCTGACAGTTCCAACCTCACTGTTACCTCAGTGTCTCAGGTATCGCAGCATGCAGGCTGACAGTTCCAACCTCACTGTTACCTCAGTGTCTCAGGTATCGCAGCATGCAGGCTGACAGTTCCAACCTCACTGTTACCTCAGTGTCTCAGGTATCGCAGCATGCAGGCTGACAGTTCCAACCTCACTGTTACCTCAGTGTCTCAGGTATCGCAGCATGCAGGCTGACAGTTCCAACCTCACTGTTACCTCAGTGTCTCAGGTATCGCAGCATGCAGGCTGACAGTTCCAACCTCACTGTTACCTCAGTGTCTCAGGTATCGCAGCATGCAGGCTGACAGTTCAAACCTCACTGTTACCTCAGTGTCTCAGGTATCGCAGCATGCAGGCTGACAGTTCCAACCTCACTGTTACCTCAGTGTTGGAGGAGTGAGAGTACCCTTATCCTCCAATGGGGCTACAGAGAGAATTGGAGGAGTTGGGAGAGCGAGAGATAGAGAGATAGAGAGAGAGAGAGGGGGGAGAGGAGAGAGAGAATGAGAGAGAAAGAGCAAAACAGATAAAGAAAGAAATAGAGAGGGGGAGAGAGATAGTTAAAGAGAGGAGAGAGGGGGTTAAAAAGAGAGGGGGTGAGAGAGTTAAAAAGAGGGAGATAGTGTTAGAGGGAGAAAGAGAGAAGGGGAGCGAGATGGAATTAAATAAAGAGAGAAGGGGAGAGAGAGAGAGAGCGAGAGAGAGACAGACACTGTGTCCTTAGCTAGTTTGGTAGTAGTAGGTAGTAGTACGACAGAGTTCAAGCAGAGGTGATGTGGAATTTGCAAATTAAAGTGCAGGCATCACTTTGCAAAATGTTAAGGAAGATTGGGAGCACTGGTCACAGCGGGAGACAACCTCAACGTTCAATTAACAACATAGTGATTTTGTCGGTTTATCTGGCTCTCTAATGTCATCACGTCCCCTTACCAACCAAGGAAATAGGAGAAATGCAATTTTAATGACCTGAAAATGTGCACAACAGAACGCCATGCACGTGCCTCTAGTGAATGGTAGTCAATGGAAAATATGCGGGTGACATCTTGACATTTCTTTGGGAATAGGCCACTTCTCTTACAACCCATATCCATGAGAATTATGTACATATATGGTTCCATAATGTGTGGATGTAAGTACGTCTGTGTGGAGACCGTTTTTTAGCGGAATTGCATTGCTAGGAAACAGCTTGGACCGAAGCTATTCCTTTTTTTTAGCTATTATTTATCTTCTGTTGCAGTGTTTGCTGATGTCAACAGCTGACAGGAAATCATATGAAGTCTGTTCTAGAATGTTTATTATTTGTTTTTGTTGTCAAGTTGAAACGTCTATTCTCATTAAAGGTGTACCGGGTCGTTTTTCAGGGGAAAAAACAAACCCTCTGAAAAGTCAAAATAATGTACGTTATATCTTTGGTAATGAATACACGAGGTGCTACAAGAGAGAAGCTGGATCCCTGGAGCACTGTTTGAAACTAGAAATGATCTGTTTGGCTGCGGTGCTCCTACCCTCCCACCACCACCGTTGCCGTATAAAGAAGCATCCTCTAAACGCAACGATGTTTCAGTTTGTTTCAAAGGGTGATTTTTGGGGGGGTTGGGGGGGGGGGGGGGGGGAATTTGTGTCGAGATTATAAACAATATTCAGGCATTTGTATTCTAGTTATTCTAGAGGTAATTTTCTTCTTCTCAAAACTACTCGGTGCAGCTTTAAAGAACATGATAATGTGTATGTATATTAATAGTGCATGTGTGAGTTTAATCTGTTTGCCTATGTGTATAATGTTGTATGTCTGTGTCTGTCTGTGTCTGTCTGTCTGTCTGTCTGTCTGTGTGTGTGTGTGTGTGTGTGTGTGTGTGTGTGTGTGTGTGTGTGTGTGTGTGTGTGTGTGTGTGTATGTGTGTGTGTGCTTGTCTGAATCTGCTCACTGATGTGCTAGTGCATGTGGTGTGTGTGTATGTGTGTGTGTGTGTGTGTATGTGTGTGTGTGTGTGTGTGTGTGTGTGTGTGTGTATGTGTGTGTGTGCTTGTCTGAATCTGCTCACTGATGTGCTAGTGCATGTGGTGTGTGTGTGTGTGTGTGTGTGTGTGTGTGTGTGTGTGTGTGTGTGTGTGTGTGTGTGTGTGTGTGTTCACATGCCTGTGTGGATCTAGATCCTATAGGAACTCATTACCAGGAAAATCAATGCATGACATTGGTTTATACCAGACGCTTTCTCATCAGCCTGAGACCTCATTCCATCCTCTCTCATTTCAAGCCAAGCACAGACACTAACATGTATACAGTATATACACACACACACACACACACACACACACACACACACACACATTCACTGTATGCACATTAAAAGCATGAGGAAACACAACTGAAAATATGTTAAGACTGCTTGTGTAAATTCCTGTGCGTGGTTGTGTGTGTGTGGGTGTGCTTGCCTGTGTGTTAGTGCACATGTCAGTGGGAGTGTCAGTGTGTGCACACACATTCATGTACAGTACATACACATGGCATCATATGCATGTATGCATGCATTTGTGGTCGTTTATAGTTTATGTACATAGATGTAAGGGGAATCAGTGGGGACTGCTACTGTGTGTGTGTGTATCAGTTTGTGTGTGTGTGTGTGTGTGAGAGAGAGAGAGAGAGAGAGAGAGAGAGAGAGAGAGAGAGAGAGAGAGAGAGAGAGAGAGAGAGAGAGATATGTGTGTGTGTATGTGTGTGTGTCTGTGAGTGTATGAGTGCTTGTGTGTACATCTGTGTGTGTGTGTGTATGCTAGGGCCGTCAAATGAATGTTTGATATTTACAATTATATAAAAACGTATTAAATTTGATTGTGAAAATGTATTTTATATTGTAAAAAAAGAAGAGAAGAAATAAAAACGTACTTGACAGACACAACATCACTTTCATCTCATAGTGGATTGAAAATCAAATGCAAGCCTGTCCCTCGAGCTGAAAAGAGCCAATATCTTAACAACAACCACATGGGAATAATGACAGAGTTCGGAACCCAACCCGGCGTGGAGAGAGTGGTTTGCACTCCATACAATCTTACAAATCCCCGTTTGAAAACACTAAGGTTTTCGGTCAGTAGACGCCAAAATCACGGAAAACCTCGAGACAAAGTTGTACGTTGAGATGTCTAAGCTGCAGATGCCGTCCTCACCCCACGAGTAGCTCGTCTCCAGAACACGCACCCAAACCAGTCCCTCCATCCCATAGATGTAGACTAATGAATAGACAGGATGATGGGATGCATCCGTCGTGGGCTGAGCTGAGAGTAGGTGCGGGTGGTGCCAGTCGTTTGAGAATAAACTGCTTTTGTCGTTGGAAGTAGTCATTGTAAAATAATGTTTATATATGACGATGTTTTCATTATTCTTTAGCCTATTAATTTACCTTAGCTATTTCTTTATGATTTGTTTATTAGCTGCTATTATGTAACTGATAGATGAACATGATGATGGGCTTTGATATCTTTGCCCGCAGCCATAAGCCTGCTGAATCAGGCTACCCTTTGTTTATTCAAAGCATCAGGAGCAGCAGAGTGGTCTAATGTTTACAAAGTTAGTTAACCATTTCTGCGCCAACGAGTTAACTCGTTATAGCCGTCCAATCGTTGAGCGCCAACAACGAGTATACTCGTTGTTATGATCGTTATTTCTTTTATTCATTATTTCCATTCATAATTCATCCAGCAAGGCCGTGGGAAAATCTGTCAGTCTGTCTGAGATCGCAACGGCCCGATACCGCCGCCTGGTGGTATTCGGCCGATGTTGTACTTACTGTCTGCAGGAAGCTTGGCTCTGTGCGTCAGTGATTGTCGTCCGGAGCGCAGTTTTTTTGTAACGTGTATACATTTTTTGTAACACACTCGAGTGCATTGAATCGTCTTTGAGACGCAAGAATCAATATGCTTTTGGAGCTTATGGCAACGGCCAAAACGGAAATAGGATCTAGCAGATGGCAATCAAATAATTGGAATATTCTTTCTGCAGTCTCATCGGCAAGAGGTAAGAGTAATCTAACGTTAATTCCAGCTTGATTGTCCATTTCTTTCATTGCAAACGATCTGATCAGCGT